>NW_010164446.1:0-28407 GCF_000695765.1 Mesitornis unicolor | reverse complement strand
TATTGCGACTGAAGTGCAGGACCTGGCATTTTCAGAAGGCTAGATGGCACATGCATTTTTCTGAGTTTACCCACTTCTATTTTTTAGCACTTCCTTAAGGAATACTTGCTATAAAATCTAGCTATGTCTTATCTTGCTGTTTCAAGGATGTTTTCATCTGCTTTTTCTTGCTCTCTGTTGCTAAATGGCACTTTGTATTTTTCAGAAGTTTTGTAAAAAGTATGGAGACCTATACAACTTGATATAAAAAACTGGAGTAAGAGTAATTTCAGGCACTCAGTCCCATACCATCTTTTAAAACGCTTTGTAGTTATGTTCTCTGCATTAATGAATTGTGAAAGCTTTCTCTGGAGCAGTGTGAGTCTCTCTACTTCTTTGCTTACTTATTCACTTCATCAGATAAATTTTAGCCTTGTGTATAAAGCCAGTGTATGGTCTGATTACCACTACCTTTTCTAGGAAAGGGAAGAAAACATAAAGTTGCTAGCACGAATAGTTCATTAAGCTTGGTAGTGATTTGTTGAACAAAATTAAATGAAAAAAAAGCAGTTTGGATTCTTCTTGTGAGAAAGACTGGCTGTTTGGATACAGTCTGCATAAAACTTTTGCCTTTTTAGGATGTTACAGGCCCACTTCATCCTTGATAATGGAGCTGAGGAAGAATTTGGCCTACTAGCTGACCAACTTTGAACTTGAACTGTGTGTCAAGGGTACTAACTCTTGAGAGATCAGAGCTGTTGAAATGCTACTGCAAGTATCAAAAGCTGTAACCCAGTGATTTTTTTCCTAATAATGCGTATCCACATAGTAAATCAAACAGAGGGAGTTTATGTACTAAAAAGAACCTGAAACTAAATAATTACGAAGTTGAGGCAATGTATTTCATTGCCCCAAAGCAATAACGTCTTTCAGCTCACTGATCAGAGATGCAAACAAACCAAATAATTTATGGCATTTTTCTGTAATGAAAAGCAAGTCAAGGATCAAACATATCATTTTTGGAATCCAAAAAAGCGTGAGTATTCATAACCTTCAGTTGCTTTGCTTTCTTCTTCGAAACAAAAAGATTGGCTTCCTTTGGGATTTTTATTCTTAAAAAGTACAAATAGCTTCTCAAAGTCCACCCAGAATGACAGTGACTGTAGAAGAATGAGTCTGAGCCCAGTTCAGATAGCTGTAGTTCTTCTTTTGGGTAAAAATATTTATACCATTCTGAAGTAAATCAAAGAAAAGGAGTTCAGAGCATAGATAAAGCAACTAGGCTGGCTTTCTTGTAGCTGTTAGTATTATTCTTTCTGGTTGGGGAAGTGGGAAGGTCATATCTGCCCATAGGAAAGCATTCTGGCAGACGATATAGAAATGAACTGATGAAAAATCATCCACTGTTTTCTCATTAGTTTACTTGTAATTGCCGTTTTGAAAGCAAGTGACCTCTGCGAATTAGCTACATTTCCAATAATTTAGCTGCGTAAGTGAAATACCTGCAAAACAGGAGAAGAAAATGCCCTTCCCCCTCCCCTCCAAGCAACCTATTTCAGTGAACGCACACATATTGGGATGCCATAGTACACTTAAAATGCTTTGATTTAGGAGTGAAGATGAACTAAAGTACATGAATCTTCCATGTTGCTCCTGTAGCATGTACTAGAAGTCGGTCCAGGTATGGTTTCAAAGTGCCTGAGCATGGTTGCCTAACAGGTTTCAGAGTCAATGTCAGAAAGCTTTGTCCCCCTGACCTCGCTTTTGCTCCTGAGAACTTGCACCTTAAGAGATATGAGCCCTGCTGGTCCTATTCTGAAACAGGAATTTTTTTGAGAGTTTTGATACAATAAGTGCACTGTAATCTAAACCTGATAGCCCACAGACTGGTTGGGAAAAGACTTTCCCTAGGAGGGGCAATTTGGCAAGGGGAGATATGTGGCTTTCTTCTGTCTACCTATGACATTCAGAAGGCTGGTACTTACTGGGTGCCTGTCTGTAAGGGGGAATTTTTGACGCTGGCTGTGCCGTAGGCTTTGGGAAGGGGTTACTGCCTCTTGAACCAGGGGAGGTTCAAAGGAGCAGCACTGTAAATGGCTCCATAGAGAAAGCTAGAGGAATGGACAGAGTGGCTCTTATGGGATGGACAGAGCAGCTTTAATGTGCTAATGAGAGGAAGGCCAGATGCCAGCAGTGATCAGAAGGGCTCTTTGTGGCTCTGTCACTCTGGAGATGGCTGGAGTCTCTGTCCTTATCGTGGTTCTTTCTACAGGCAGAGGGAAACACTGGGGCTATTAGTGAGGTGTTCCCTTCCTCTAAGTCAGCAGATAGCCTTACAGATCAGCACTTGAATACTGATTAGGCTAATTACCAGGAAAGCTTAGGAAAAAGACCTTGCTGAAGAAGCTCGACTTTAAAAAAACTACAAAAAATCACCCCCTAAACCCAACAACCCAGAACTCATGCTCAAAGTCTTGTGAGCTGAGTTCAAACTCAGCTGAAATCACCTGTTGCAAGAACAGCTGTATGGGGACTCATAAATTGCTGTGACTTTAAAGTGTGCAAGTATTGGTGGTTGTGAAATTCATGTTGTGAACCGCCTAATCTACCTGCCTCTGCTTATTTATGTCTGTCATCTGTCCCTCTGGGATTTTTACTGAAAACATGCCAGTTTTGAAGCTTGTCTTTCAGCTTTCTCTGGCTTGGTTTCTCTTATGATTTAAGAAAGCATTTCTTCAATATGTATTCATTGTCTGTCATTTTTCTCAGAGACACCAAATGATTGAGGTAGCGGGTCTGGCTCCCATGCATCACATTCTCCTCAGTACAGGTGGAACTAAAGAGCAAGAAACAGAGGAGGGAGCGTCCCCACAGCCCAGTCGTGCTCAGTGAGAGCACCTGTGTGGCAATACTGCACCATACATCTGCAGGGAGCATGCCTCCTTTTTGGGATGTGCCATGGTACACAGTGATAGCCAAATAATTTTCTAGATGGGATGCATGATGCTTGATCTCACCAGAAAGATCTGTCCACCAATGACACCATGTAGATGCTACTGTGAAATATAGTGACACTTGCTAAGCCAGCCTTCTGTTTGTAGCCAATGCAGTCATTTTGGCCCTTTACTTCAGTTTCCCCTTGGTTTTGATGGCCAGTTGCTTCCTTACAGTGTTTTTTCCCATAGTGATGCAGGAGGCCACGCTCCACCTTCAGATAGGTATGACCTGTGGCAGCATGTAGGAACTTAAGAGCTGGATGCTGAATCTTCTGTTTTGCTATATCTTTTTTCCTGTCAGAAAATGTAGATGAGTCAAAACCCTGGCAAGAAGGATGGGATTTTATCTATATATTTCAACAAGGTTTCATATGTCCAGACTAGATTTTTTTGGATGGAGAGTAAGTCTTCATGGTAATTTGGTGATGGGAGTACTTATGTAGGAGACCAGGTTTAACTCTGTTTTGCTGCATCTCTGAGGGATGCCATGAACACATGGACTGTGAGGTTCTCTTGGGATGAAGAACCTCAAAAGGTCATGGTTTTGTCCTAAAGCAAAATGGAGATGTTTTGAAAATTAAAAGTTTGGAACCAGAAAAATGCTTTTTTGCCCTGCTCATCTCCCAAGGCATTTTAGGCTTCAAGGTGTTCATTTACAAAAGCACACCATGCTTGAAACAGATTGCTGCGTCTCTAATACAGATAAATGAGGTAATTTATGTCCAGTAGCAAGGCCATAATTATTACCTCCCAAACTCTAGTGTTAATTGCAACCTGTAAGCCAGAATTAGCTGATGATGGAGCGAAAACAAAATTTGAAACATTTGTAGTGGTGGCCATTAGTTTACTTAGCCCTCTAGTGTTCATTTGTCAAAGAAACTGTCGTGTGTGTGTCCAGAAGCCTGCTTTACTGTTTTTTACTAGGCTGCATTGATATTAAAATGGTGCTGTCTTCTGTGCCGCATTTGTTCTCATTACTTTGTCTCATATGGCAAGTGTTTTGATGTGACCTGACTTTTTCTGGTTTCCATTGCGTAGAAATGGGAAATGAGTTAAGAGGGGACTAAATATTTCCCTCCATTTGGTGAAATGGGGAGGAAGCCACCAGCAGTGTGGGAAGGAAATGCCAGATCTATTCCTGCTCTGATGCCTCTTAATCAACCTCATTGAAAAGGAAGAGAGCTCCACTCCTGGGTGTCTATCCAGGTGCCTCTGTGGCTATCCCATGGCACAGTATTCTTCTGCATGGCTCTTTGCTTCTTTCCCCCCTATGATAATGAGACAAATGCTGGAAAATACTTAATAAAATTAAATTAATTATGCTGTGATTATTCTAATCTCAGATACTTTATGGAGGTTAATAGCTCTGTTTTCAGCGGCTTCTGCAGCCTGGTTTTCTGCAGCTATTTAACTTCTGAAATCTCTTCTTACTAGAAGCTGAAAACTATAATGAAGCTGAGCAAGTGCAGCAGGACTTAATCCTTCTGTTTTGGGCCCTTCACTACAAGAAGGATACTGAGTTGCTGGCACATGTCCAGAGAAGGGCAATGAAGCTGATGAAGAGTTTAGAGCACAAGTCTCATGAGGAGCAGCTGAGGGAGCTGGGGTGGTTTAGTCTGGAGGAGGTTGAGGGGAGACATTATTATCACTCTCTACAATTACCTGAACAGAGGTTGTAGTGAGGGAGTGTTAGTCTCTTCTCCCCAGTAACTAGCGATAGTATGAGAGGAAATGGCCTCAAGTTGTGCGAGGGGACGTTTAGATTAAATATTAGGAAACAATCCTTTACTGAAAGAGTGGTCAAACACTGGAACAGGCTGCCCAGGGAAGTGGTGGAGTCACCATCCCTGGAGGTGTTCAAAAAACGTGTAAATGTGGCACTTTGCGACATGGTTTAGTGGGGGATGGTTGTGTTGGGTTGAGAGTTGGACTTGATGATCTTACAGGTCTTTTCCAACCTTAACGATTCTGTGGTTCTATTCAAAGCGTTTATTTCCTGTTGCTCCTTTTCTCCCTCTGCTGCTGCTACAGACATTAAATGCTTTTGATTAGGGTTTTTTAACTCCCAGCTGCTAGTATACTGAGGTTTGTAGGGACTGTCCTGGGTAGATTGATAGTGAGAAAGGACAGTAAATAGCAAGTAAGTTGGGAAGAGTTGAGCAAGGAGCTGGAAAAGAATTAATGGTTGTGGGATTTGATACTTAAAGGAAATAAAACTTTAATATTGTAGAGATAGTTTTCATCAGGCTGGGTATAAGGCTTTAATACCATTAAGTGCCACTGTAAGGGTTGTCAAGCACTGGAACAGGCTGCCCAGGGAAGTGGTTGAGTCACCATCCCTGGAGGTGTTCAAAAGTCTTGTAGATGTTGTGCTTAGGAACATGCTCTAGTGGTGGACTTAGGGCTGGATCAGTGCTTGTGATCTTAAAGGTCTTCTCCAGCTGACACTGTTCTATGATTCTGTGATTCTATCAGACAGAAAAAGTTTCCAAGCTTCATCTAATGTGGTGGGTAAAATTGGGTGGGCACCCAAATATGTGTAATGATCAGGCTGAAGTGCCTCCTTTCCTGTGTGACTTATCTGATACCTGCAAGTAACTTCCAGTCAGATTTTGGATACCTGACCCCTGCTGTTAGGTGCTTGCTGTGCTGAGAGGGATGCTTTGTAGGAAAGCAAGTGTTTTTCTGAAATTTAGAGATCACAATTTGCAGAAGTTCCTCCCAGAATGGACACCACCTGTGTGTAGCCCTGGAGACCATGTTGCCTCCTCTTCAGGTTCTTCTGCCATAGCTGCTTTGCTTTGATTTAGCACTTAGCACCATTTTTTTATTTATAGTATACTTCAGTATTTTCTTGGATCCAGTTTGTGGCAGGACTGGATCATGCCTTTGAAGAGATTCAGTAGAGTCCAGGACATCTGGAGGACTTAATCCTTAAAGTTACCCACATTTAACATCCTATTATGAATAAATAATTTCTAGCACATTCTATCTCGTAGAAGAATTTCTGTTAAGTTTAATGTCTGAAATTGTTCATACATATCTACTTGGTTGGTATTACTGTGTTAATGGAACTTATTATTACTCAGCTAGATTAATTTATTAGAATTATTCCTGCACTTTTACAACCTATAGATGTATTGAGACATGAGCCTACAGAATCAATACCAATTTCTTTTCTTATTTATGAGTGGTCTAACATCTAAAATACTTTTACGTTTGAGAGTATTTATCTGCAATTTATTTTGAAGCACATACTCTGACAATTTTAAATTTATCTTTCCTCTTAGTCCTTTAATGATTTTTTTTCCATGTATGTAGGCTCTGTTTTAGCAAAATGCCATGTGTCAAGCGTCAAACAAGTCATGACCGTACTCTAGTCATTGGAACTAGTCAGCAACTCATGTGTTTGCAAGATGAGGGCTCTGAGGCCAGACCTAATTTTTGAGACACATTCTGGCTGCCGTTCTGCATGGCAGGCCCAAAGCGAGAGGGGAACAAAAATACAAATGTAACTTAGAGCTGCGTCACCTGCCAAATGGCGTATATTTGCATGTATTTCTTTGAGCAGTGGCCGTGTCTTTCAGAAGCAGCAGTGCTTATGTGAGGAGCAGTAGCAAAGACCAGCAGAAATGGGTAACTGATGTGGGCTTGTTCGCTTGCTCACAGGGGGTGAGCATCAGATGGGACCTGCTGAAGGCTCGTTGTGAGAAGTGAGGGAGGCAGGGACAGAAACAAATATGGGGGAGGAAAGCTCTGCCCACACTGCCAGTTCAAGACTGGTTCACAGCACTGACAGCAGGGAGATATCAGTCCTAACTGGTATTTCTGATCCCTTCGCAGCACCAGTGGTGCCTGGAGAGGCCATCCTTCCATCCTTCCATCCATCCTTCCTTCCTTCCTTTGGATGGACCAGAAAAATTCTGTAACTCTCAGGAAGAGAATTACAGAGCCTGGTTGACCTCAGCCCAGCCTTTAAATCCAATCCAAAGCAGCTAAGCACATGTTTCTGGGGAGAAATCTCCAGCAGCTGCAAGCTGAGATAATGATATAATATTTCATCCAGTGGTCTGTAAGGTGGAGTTCTTTACAAAGAACTCATTTCCAGCCAGTGTTTCTTTTTTGTTTTCTAGTAAAGGTTGCTGTACCCACTCAGTACACTGCTCATCTTCCCCCTTATTGCTCTGGACTTACTGTTGTGACTGTAGCTGCTGCTTGTGCACCACTTCAGTTGCTGGGTATGAAAAGCTCAAGCCCAATAAACAAACAACAGCATGCAGAAAAAGACCAGTCAGCTGACAAAGGGAAACTGAGGAGAAAAAAAACAACCCCCAAAACCCTAAGTATGATGCAGAAGTAGGCATCTGAGTTAGAAAGATGGAGAGGTGCCCTGTGAATGCTGTCTGCCTGGTCAGTTGTGAGGTTTGGGACCAAAGCCAGAACGTGATGATTTTTGTCATCTTGACTGGGCTTGACTACAAGAGAGCTGGTGGACAAAAAGCAGCTCAACCAACCTGTTGCAATGAAGGGCAGGGAGGGGTGGGGTTTTACCCATTTTGTTTTCTGGAGAAGCTTGTATCACAGCAGTAGGTGAGAGGAACTCATCTACTGATGCAATGAGAGGCTGGGAAAGAAGTTACACACAGTAGCTCCTGATTTACAGTCCATCATTGGACACCAAGTGTTATTTTGGCCTTGGGCAAATCTCTCAACCTCTCTGGGTCTGGTTCAGCACCTGTAAAATCGGGATAATTAAACTTAACTACCTGGAAGGGTTGTTGATTAGTTAATGCTTGTAAAATGCTATATGGTGCTATAAAATACAGTGTAGTGCTCAGAAGCATCTGGTCTGCAGTTACTATAGTGCTTCTTTGAAACTTTATGGGCAATCATTTGCCAAGAAACAAAATGACTAATGTGCGCAGTACGTGTGGGCTTTGGGAGACAAGGGAGTGGCATCTTCTCAGAGGCTGCTAACTTTCCTGAGGTACCTGTCAGGATACAAGGGAAAGTTTCCCAAGAGCATCTGCAATGATTGGCCACTGACATCAGCATTGGATGAGGCTGGGGCTGCAGAGGGGCTCTGGAAGGTGGCAGAAGAGTTCCTTGCTCCACTTCCAGCTGCTCACTCTTGCTCTTGTCCCCATCCCCAGCCTCTTTTCCCTTTGCTGTGCTGGTGGAGCTGTTTGTGTGGTGGCATGGAGAGCCAGGTTGGTGGCTTGATCCAGATAGGAAAAAAAATGGAAAAAAGTTTCTGTTGTTGTTGGTTTTTATTTCCAGATGGATCTTCTCTCCAGTAGTTTATCATGTGGCTATAAACACATGGGCTAGCATGGTGAAGAGGCTGGTACAGGGGTGAGAATAAGTGTCTGGAGAGAAAATGAGGCTGGGGCTGCTGAAAGTCTCCTGACACTGGGGATGATGCCACGAACTGTGTTACCCAAATGCAGATACTGCCATCTCAGAGGCTGGAAGGTGTGTTAGTGAGCTAACTGTTTTCCTGCCTCCTAAGATTTCATTGGAGATGTGTGTATGGCAGCATAAGAGAGGTAATTTGGTGAAGAACTAAGGCTGGCTGAAGCTAACCGTGCTGCGTGTGAAACTTTTCTAACAAGAGAGAAGCAGTTAGAGATGTGCTAGCGATGAGCCTGTAATGATTCCCGAGATTTGCATCTTGATACTATTGCTTGGGATACTTACGATGTGAATATTTGACATTTATGTCAACAATGCACGTGTCCACACACGTACCGATTTAGTTTAATAGGAGACCATCAAAAAAAGAAAAAGTGGTGGTGGTGGTAGGAAACCATTTCCTAATCAGCCACTTCTGAACAAATACCCAGAAGTTGTTGTGAGATGGCAGTGAGTTACCAGATGCGAAGCTTCACCCTCTCAGCCATTTCACAGGACTGGGTAAGATAAATGTCAGATAAGGCTGCAGAGCGAGTTTGTTCTTAATTCACAATTTCACAAACTGCCAAAAGGAGGTCTCACTTCTGTCTCTTCCCTGCTCTTAGCCAGATTGCTCCTTCTGCTTTTCCTAAGACAGATCTTGTTCCTGTCACATCTCACAGGCAGCTCACTCAAATAGCAGAGAATTAACCTGGTTGAAAAAGGTGGTTGTCGTTGCTGAGTCTTTAGGTAACTTGTGATTAGACTAGTGCCTGGGCTGGTGAAAGGAAGGGAGTCTGTGAGCAGGAGAACAGGGAAGAGAAGGTTCAGAAGAGATCAAGAAAATAGGGCTTGGAGGTAAAAGAAACTGGAAAGAAGGAAAGAAAAGTACCTCTTTTTTATGGTCACCAGCTTTTTATTTGGTCTGTCTGTATTGTAATACCATGCTTGAGCTAAATGCTTGTTGCCAAGGTTCTTGTCTTCCTGCTGCCCATACCATGTCCTGCCTTCTCCCTTCTTACAAACCCTAGTGCTGGTGTTGTTGAAAAGTCATGATGATTCCAGGTGTGACCTGATAGGTATCAACAACTGGTAAACAGGTGTAGCAAATTCCTCACTCAAATGGGGGGGGAAGAATGTGATTGTACCCAAAGAGGAAATAGAAGGTGGCTTGATATCTGGTAGTATGAGTCTGGATGAAGCTGGGGAAAAAGATGTATGCTGTTAGCTCTGTAAGTACTTGTGCTGTGTGGTGATAGTGAAGGTGTGATGTAGCCCTAAGTGAACAGCAGTCCTTTATTTATTTCTTTTTCGGCATGGCTGGGTTCAGTGAGGGTGGGCATTGGTGTAAAAGCATACTGTGTGTTTCCCTGTTGCTAGAAGATGGAATGGGAGCCTTATCCTATACTGTTGGTTTTTTTTTTCAGTAATAGAAATAGAGGTGCATGTTCAGTGGGTCTAAAATAATTATATCCAGTTTGTGGCAGTGCCACTGTGGGCTTTATGACTTACTTTTGCCTTTCTGGCAAAGTGTGCTGTAACTTCTCTGCTGCTGGTGATTAGAAAAGTAACAATTGATCAGTGTCTGCTGAACTGGTTTGTCCCACTCTCTGTGATGGTATGTGCTGTATTACAGCCTTCCTGAGTACAGTGCCCTGTGAAGAGCTGTTTTTATTTAGCTGATGTGACCTGGGAAGCCTATTGCCACTCCCTGGCCTCTTTTTCTTTTCTGTTTCTCTCTAGAGCCAGCAGCCATGTGCTTACTTTCCCAAAAGCTATGCCTCTGAGGGAGCGCTTTAATCGGCAATCCCATAGCTTCAGTTACTGAAAGAATTTAAGAGTAAAGCATCTACCAATTTGGGTTGTGATTTTTCTCTTAAAGAAATAATTTTTAAAAAATGGTCATTACAGTTTATGCAGCTTTTAGCAAATATGAGGTTGTGCTTGAATTTCTTGGCCAGTTATTTTTATGAGCGGCGGTGGATGACCACTTTCTGATCCCTGACATGGAATTTTGGTAGGTTTCACTTTTGTGGTTCAGATCAGAGATTTGTGATTCTGTCCATATGAAGAACTGAATGTGTTACTGCTTACAGATCTGGGTGTTAACATCAGTATTTTTTTGGTGACAGAAATTGACAGCAAGTTTGGCTGTGGCATAGCTATGGTGTTTTCCTTTCATTCTGGTTTATGCCCTGACGCAGGAATTTCTTTTCTTGGTTCCCCTCTATCCCCTGGATTACTGTCCGGCACAAACTTGGATGGTTTGCTGGGGCTGGTCTTATTTTGGGGAGCTGAAACCATTAGTATTGCTAAACTCCTGCTCTTAGTAAAAGCTTTAACAGCTTGTAAATAAATACAATCTAGGTTGGTATCTGATTAATAGGAAAAAAAATCCAAACAATAATCCCACATGCCCCATGGGCAAGTCAGGGATCATGTTCAGACTGAGAAAGTCTCTATTAGTATGAGAATACGTCCTGTTGATTTTTAAAAGGAAAACAACAGACCAAACCAAAACAACACCAAGAAAACCAAACCCAGTACTACAGGGCAATATACGGCAGAGCATAGTTTAATACAAAAATGAATGAGCAGGAAGCAAGAAGCTTCCAGGTAGATTCTGTCAGTGCTTGAATCCTAGTTGTTGGGAATACAGAGATGCAACACAGCAAAAATCCCCATCTCACTTTGTCTTTCTCTGTGTCTAAGTATGCTTCTGTGGCATAGAAAGAAATTGTCAGGGAGGGAGGAAGAAAAGACCTATTTCTTTGCCTTTTGGGTGTTCCTAATGATTATAGCCTGATTTTCAGGTAGGCGGAGATTGCCACGTGGTTTGCAATGAGCTAGCTTGCCCATGTGGATATCGCATGAATACACTGGCTGCCCTCAAAAATGCAGGGATGGCATTGTATTGAAAGAGGGAGGGACGTCTGTTTTTATGAAAGACCCATGAAATGAGTGAAGAAAATACAATAGCAAGAGGAAAAGTGGTACGTTGGTTCTTTAGATTAATTCCTACTTGGATCCCAAAATACATGGTACCCCCAGTTTTGTTTTTCCTGCACGTCCAACATTTCCCTGTTACTCCTTCTCCCCCTGCATGCAGCTGCCCTCCAAAGCCACAGCAGCGCCACAGTTGCAAGATTTCCTGGAGAGGCAGGATGGGTACGGGCAGTCTCCCATCCTAAGTGAAGAGGGCCTGTCATCAGGGATTAACTGTGTCCAAGCAATGCGGCCTCTCCAGGAGCCCGTCACCCCTTTGGGCTGCGTGTGCGGGTAAGAGGGCACCACGCTGCCTCCCTGCACCCTAGCCCCAGTTCGGGCAGTGCTATGCTCTGGTTACCATAGCGATTAATCGCCGCTTTTAAGGGCTGGCGTCGACTACAAATCCCTGTAAATTGCCCAGAACACTAGTTAAAGCTGCTCCTTAGGCACCTTTCTGTTTGATTGTACCCCAAAAGATGGGATGAAAAGGCTTTGGGTTTGTTTGGGAGGTTTTTTTCCTGCTCTAAAAAAGCCAGAATAACTTGCTATATGCTGTTGGACTGGCTTTCACCTTCCTGGGCTTGCTGAGACAAAGGGAACTTTTGTGAAGAACAGGTACAAAATAGATGGGGCATGTGGTGGCTTCCAGCTCTGCGCATGTAATCTTCACACTACCAGCAGATCGGTTTTTTTATTGTCAAAAGGTTTACATCAGAAAGTGAATGTATATTCTGTAAAAAGAACAACTGAGAATTACTGTGCTATTTATGTAACCATGACAGAAATGAAAACTGGCTTTAGCAAGACTGTGCTCTATATTTGCCTGTTTGCATACGTAATGGGAGAGAACTAAGAGGTGTTTACTGTGTCATCATTCCAGAAACCTGAACAGTGGTGAACACTAATTCTTCTTATAAGGCTTCCTGTAGGTTAAAGTCCAGTTCATTTGAAAGGCAGTCATAATTTCCTTAGTATGTTATTAGAATGGTTGGAAAACCTGTCTAGAAGTTTGAGAAGTTGTTTGTTGCTTTATTTGTTTGCTTGTTTTTCTTTCCCCCCTTGGAAGCATTAAAGTGTCTCTTACCTTTCATATTGCTTCTCAGAAAAACAAACCAACCACCAAAAACGAACCTCAGGAAGGGAAACAAATTTAGAGGGATAAACTGTCAAATGCACAATATTCTCGCTCAGTCTTGAACAAAGGGATAGGTACAATTCAGCACCGTCTCTTTTTTTTTTTTTACGAATGTCACCTTGATAGGTATACATTTGTATAAGCAATATATGTGCTATATGGAAACTTGCAATTACTCTTACCAGAGATAGTAAGACATTGGTGTTCTTTGGTATGCCAGATCAGAGTCCAATGTTGTGACAAAACAGACTAAGTAACTTTATCAGTATAATAGCTGTGTACGCTCTGTTTTTGATGTTTCAGTACTTGAGGAGCATCAGGTACTACTGCTGATAATTAAACTATGGTGGAAGAAATAGTCCTGTTTCACTGTACATATGGTAAGTCAGTATGATCTTTGAGGACTGCTCAAGCAGGAGCAGTTAAAGGAGAAGTAATCAAAATGGACCGAAGGCACAGTGTATGGCTTTGCAGCCATTACCTCGCCTCCTTATCAAAGAGTTTTAAACTTAAAGTGTGCAAGATTGCTGTTCAGGGACTGCAAGCTAAGGTCTTGTTTATTCAGTTTGCATCCCCAAGGATCAGCTTTTCTGTGTGGAAGAATAAAAGCCAGTTAAAAAGCATTTTCCTCCCTCCCTTCCTTTTTAGGGAGCCTGTAGAAATCTCTTTCCCAGGTCTCAGTGTTCCTGGTCAGCAGAGGCACATGAAAGGCCTAGATAGTGTTTTTGGGGTAGGACTTGTTTTCATTGCTAGTAGTCCTGGAGGTACATGTCAGAGAATGTGACATCTTCTGGTCTTGTGTTGTCTTTGACAGTCAGAGCACCTCCCACCTAGGCATCCAGATTGAGAGGGCCTGCAGGGTATGGGAGATTGTGCAGGTTTCAGTTCCTGCCATGCTTGTAGTAGTTCATCATCCGGGATGGTGATGATGATCCAGCAGAACAAGGATTTGAACTTGGAGATGCCCACATCTGTGCTGCTGCCAGAACTGCCAGGTTATAGCCTCTTGCCTTGTTGTTGCTAAGAAACTTTGTTGAAGCCAGTATTATTTTTTTTTCAATATGAGGTTTTATTTTTTTTCTCTAATGCAATATAATACTATGATGATATTTTTGCTTCACTGGAGATATTCCAAGCAGCCCTGCATACGTGAGCAGTGTTTCTCTCGAATGTGTCAGTGTGATTATACAGGTTCTGGTGTTGTGCAGCATATTGTATTCAGCAGTCATCCTCTATTCTTGCAGAAGTCCTGAAAACTTTCATCCTTTTCCATCTGCTGCAGTGCCAGGACTCCCCTGTGTGGAAATGGTGTGCCAGGTTCTCAGGGCTTTTTTTTTTTTTTTTTTTTTTTTTTTTTTGGTGAAACTCGCCTAGGTCCTAGTGGGAATGCCAACAGAGAGGCTGGTGGGGGCCAGGGGGAGATACCCTAACACAATAGCAGAAAGCTGAGCCAGCTCTCTTCAGTTACAATGTCTTGAAGTGTGGCAGAGTGATGTATAGCAACAGCTTCTTGCATTGCCAGCAGAGGCCAAGAAGAAACTCGTTCTTGTTTACAAGAGCAGTAGATACCATCCTGTCCTCTCCAGCCTGGAAACTCCTAGCAGCTTTTGCAGTGGTGTGGACAGCAGGATCATTACTACAAGCTTGCTCTGGTGGGAAGCTGCCTGAACGCAGAGGGTGGTCTCTGAAGAGGCCAAGCAAATGTGTGTGTCCTGGTGGCCTTGGTGCATGGGCTCCTTCAAACTAGTGTGTCTGGGGAGGAAGACCTCTCTTGTATCCCTTGCACAAGCAAGCTACTTAGTGAGAGGCTTGCTTGTTGAATGGAATGGAGCTGACAGATCCCTGTCCTATTTTTTGAAAAGTGTAAGGGGGAGGGAGAGGAGGAAATATTAACTGGTATTGTAAGATAAAGCAATACTCCAGTGAGGAGTCAGTGAGATGACAGCTGCTTGTTTCTATGGTCTCCCACCTGCTGAAGCTGAGCTGTGCCAGGGAGGATGGTGAACAGTGGGGTGGGAAGAGAGATCTGTCTCACAAGAAGGTGGCCTATCCTTGAGTTTTCCCTGCTAAAGGGCCCAGGTCTCTACCACCTGTGGCCCACCAAACAGCGGACAGGAGCTGCCACAGTGCACTGCAGGAGCTGCTGCTGCTGGCTGTGACCCTGCACTGCTCACATAGGACTGCTTTTGCACCGAGCCCTGCAGTGTTGAGCCTGCTCCACCCGCCTGGGGCCAGCACTGAGAAACTGTTTTATTTTTTCATCTGTTTAGTTCTCTGTTTTTGTGAAGTCCTGGTTGGTTGTCCCTTTTCCTCTGTTCCCTGTGTGTCTGCTGTTCCTGTCACCCCATCAGCTACAGCTTCCCCTTTCTTCTCCGCAGCTTGGCTGCCCCTTCTTCTTGCCCTTCCCAGAGAGAAGATATTCTTAGGCAAGGGTCAAATGCTCAGAGCTCTTGAGGGAAGTAGCTCAGGGTTTTGAGATCAAAATAGCACAGCTGCTTTTTGGTGCCTGCTGGGAGGAGTCGCTAGCCTATATCCTCTCTGACTTCTCTGGGCTCTCATGGAGATGTTTGGTACTACTTGCATGGAGACTTGAAGGGGCTTTGAGGAGGAGAAGTGAGCTTGATCTGTTTTACCCAGGCTTTAAATCTCTTTAGCATGTCTCACAAAAGCAATATGCCTGATTAAAAATATATACAAACTTGCATTAAGGTTTGATTTCTGTGGTTGAGATTGTTCAGTGTGACAACCACTGGATTGGAAACAATGTGTCTGTGGCAGCAGCTTTGTTACACTTGAATTAAATAAATCAAATATTTTAAGAATAGTGTATGTGGATAAATAGAGTTATAACGATAGAAGTAGTTATGTTAAGGCTTGATTTTAGAGCAGGCCTTGATTGGGAAACCTGCCCTGGGAAACTTTGTGCTAGGAATAAAGCATAGATAAGATAGAAACAATGTTTGAAGGATTCAACAGAGCATGTAGAACACAAGGACATAGCAGATTGTTGTTAATGATTTGTTGCTAGTGGTAGAGCTAAAATATAACATGCTAAAGGGATCGTGGTGGTGGGAGTTAAGTCGGATAAACAAACCCATAGTCTTAAGAAAGCTGAGCATGTAAGATTTATAGCCAAAGAAACTATTATCTCTATGATGAATGTAACCGTTTATAACTAAGAAATGTGTATCTCTGCACGTAGACCAAGCTGTAACAAGGTATAAAAGCTGAAGCAAAAATGGGGGGTCTTTGGGATCCTGACTTTGGACGATAGTCCTCAGGTCCCCGGGCCCTGAATAAAGCACCGCATAAACTGACACTCTGTTAGTTTGTGTTCTTTGTTCTACGGGCAACAGCTTCACCATTACCACATGCAGGGTTTGAGCTGCTGTTCTGGTGTCAGGGCTATGGATCTTCTAGCCACAGAAAATCATGTGAGTCACAGCATCCTCTCTGTTGGAAAAGCAGTTTTATCTGATTTTGTGTATATCTTTGTTATGTTATTTTTAACAGCCAAGATTAATGCTGTAGCGGGATAAATTACAACATAGTAGTATGAACATAGAATGAAGCCTCTTTAGTTCTAACTTGCATTTAGTCGTGCAGTCTCTGCACCTTAAGCAAGGCATTTCCCTGGTTTGTCTCTAATTTTTCCCCTTTGGATACAAACACCAGCCCTACATCAGATGACTTGGACTGTTTAATGAAAAAAACCCAGGAGAGATACTTATAAATGCTTGTAATTTGTTTTGTAAATACAGGCTGGCAAGAGAGAGGAGCAGCCGTGGTAAAGGAGAGTCAGAGGCTATAAAAGCCATGGCACAGATAGGAGAGAGTCTTTTCCATCTCTCACTACAGCTCAAGAAAACATAAAAGGGCAATGTAATTGGGATGCTGTTGAATTATGTATAATATTGGCACTGAGTTCTCTATTAGTTTCATTTTGGTAATGCTTTCTTTCTTGCCAGCAGAATAGTCTCTGTAAATAAGCTGCCTCCTCATTTACTTGCATGGCCTGATTATATACAATTATACCTTGACTGTTACGACTTTTTAAATTAATATTGGCCTCAGCCCGGTAGGTATTCTAGGATTGCATCTGAAATACTTCACTGCTTTATCTGATCGTGTAAATGCACATGCTTCAGCTCCAAAATGGGGAAAGCCATTTTGCTGACAGCTTCATTGCTGTTCTTCAGTTCTTTTACCATTGGAATTGCTTGTCGCAATAAGAATGGCCTCCGACATAGTTTTGAATAGGCTGTACCTTCTTAATACAGGTAAAATTGCGAGTTAGTAAAGTATATTATGAACGTAGTACTTATAGAGCTCTTGTGTCTTAAAGTTGACCTGGAAACAGTAATAACAAATCTGGGTGGAAGGTTTTTGTCCAGCCTCAGATCCAAATGTGTCTGCAAAGTAGGTTTCTTAGCCTACTTTGCAGCTCGTATCATTTGCAGCACGCACGTCCACATCCTCCTGAACTTGTGGAAGCTTCTGTTCCCTGTCTCAGTTCTGTGTCTCTGAGGCATTGGTATCTTTACTGCTTAAGCAATGGAACACAAATTTCTGCCCTGCTGGAGGCAGAATAGCCCTCTACAAATGCAGCGGTCTGGCCATGCTGTGATAGTCTAATATATGCATTCATAAGCCCAGACAAGTAAAAAAGATTAAGATTTCAGAGCACAGAAATGAACAGCAAACAATGCTACTTGGATGAGGAGACAACAATTGGCAAGCTAATGTTAACTGCAGTTAACGAACCTGAAATTTCAGTCTTAAATATTTGAAAAAGATTGTCTTCAGAATATGGAAAATAAAGATCAGTGTGGAATGTGTGTTAGAAAAACAGGTGTTTATTGTGAAGCCTGTAGAGTTTGATCCTACGGAAGTGGGAAAAATTGACAATTGCATCTTGTGTGTGTCTGAAGAAGATAAAGAAATAGGAAATAATATAATTCTCAAGTGTTTTGGTATCTGTATAGGGTGGCGTGGTATATTCATGAAAACCAGCTTCAATACAAAGCCTGCCTGTTCATCCTGGGCTACAGTAATAGGCTTAACACGAGATTTATTAACTCTCTAAATAAAATATTACTTCTCCACGTGTTGAGTTGAATTTTGCTGGCTGATTTAGGATAAAAATTAGCCTCAAAGTGAATTGAAGGAAATCTGTACCGTCCAGTGTGTCAAAGATTTAGCCCCAAAAAGCTCCCTACTTTTTAATCAGATTTTCTCTTTCCTGTCTTTGCTAGAAGTTTTTGGGATACCAGCTTCTTCTGTTAAGTCCTAGCTCTGTGTTGTCTTGCAACGTGCTCTTAGAAAAGAGGTTATATTCATTTTGGGGTAGGAAGGCTGAAGGATGTGAAAAAACATGTACTACCTAACCTATATGTGCTACTTTTTTTTTTCCCTCTAAGGCATGAAATCTGAAAGTCTTACTTATTTTCTGTGCTGTAACAGAAGGCATTTGGGACATTTCAAAAAAGACATAATTAGGACTAATGGGATAGATACAAAAGCTGAGTAGTAGAAAACAGGGCTTAATGGAGCTATCTCTTTGAATGTGGCCTAATCTTTCATGGAAAAGGAGATATCATTCGAACAATCACAGAAAGCCCTTCCAAACCCACGTGGAGGAAATAATTCTCTGCTGATGGGAGGAAAAAGGAGGCATAGATGATCTAAAATATTCTTTCTATCTCTGATTTCCATGATTTTTTTTAAGCTCTTCATCAAAGCAGCAGTTTCAGAGTTATTAGTGAAAGGGATGAAGGATTTACATTCAGACCTGAGGCATGTTATATCATTATGGTCTGCCACTTTCTAATAATGCAGGGATACAATTTGTGACCGGCATCCTCTCAGTGCACGGACAGGTATGAGACCCTGAGCAGTGGGCTCTGGTTGTCCCCCACACCCTTCACCTCTGAGCAGCAATGGAGGTGAGAGCAGCATCCCAAACCACAACTGGTCTCCCCTTGCAGGGGTTTCCTGTGGTGGGGAGCAGAGGAGCACTGTCCTTGGCGGCTGCCACTGGGTGGGAGAGCGAACATGAGACCAGGCACCGCTATGGCTCCCGCTTCTTTGATGTACTGCTGGGCCGCTTTGTGTAGGGCCGTCTTCTGGTCCCCCTCCTTTGTGGCACCTAAACTGTGATGAAAGCCTCAATGAGTGTCCCTCCGCTAGGCAACGGAGGAACTGCGCCTGGAATCCACTCACTTCATTGATAAAACCCGAGCCTGAAAGAATGATGATGCCTTTGTGCGAGTGCATCCAGGCCTCTGCAACAGGCTGGCTGCCACCAAATTCTGCTGCCCAAGCCCTCTGTCGCTTAATCCGAGCCTCTGGGAAGTTGGCTCTGGGGACCCACTCTGAGGCTTTAAATCTCTTGTGTTAAAAATAATGTATTGCCACAAGACATTACGTGAACTCGGGGGCCTTGATGACTTTTTCATAGAACTGTGAGCATTTAGAAGTAGAAACATAGCAGAGATCTGCTGCATGAGGAGGTGAAACAGAATTTTGTAGGCTGCTTTGGCTGATTAAAAAACAACAACAACAAAAAAAGTTGTACATGTGCATGGGTTTGTTTGTTTTTTTTCCTCAAACACAAATGTGAAACAATGGCTATCTCCTGGTAGTCAAACAATAAATAAACTGAGTGTGAGGTACATATTTTTCTGCCAACCAACCTGAGAGCAAATACCTCATGTAGAATAAATGGGTGAAATTCCATTGAGTTAGCAGAGTAGCGCTGGCCTGAGGTAGTGCTCCCCCTGCCCTAATTATTATTTCTTATGGAAGCCCCAGTCATGCTCTGAGGCTGTGAATGAGTGGAATTTTTCTTCTAAAGCAGATAATCCAAGTGCCTGGCTATGAATGGGGAACGACATGTCTTTCAAATTACCACACAAACTGAGCACGTAATGATTTTCTGAGATTTACAAGTGGAACTGTTAAATTAGTTTGTGAGTTAAAATTAATTTTAAATTTTGCTCCTTTGAGAATTCTCTGGCTGCTGCTTTTCATGGGCTAAGCAGAAAAATAATGCAGAGCTTGCACCTTTTCTTCTTCCCTTTCTTTTTTTTTCTTTTTTTCTTTTTTTTTTCTTCCCCTACACTGTAGTGCCTGAAAGCATGATGCTTTGTTTGACCTTCACTCTCCTGATGCTGATGGGTAGAAGCTTGAGAAGTTTTCTTTGTGGCCAGTTTTTTTTGTTGTAGATATAGAGCTGCTGCTTAGAGTAGACATCTTCATGCTGGAAGATTGGAGGAAAACTTCAATTCGCCAGAGGTTATCCAAACTTAAAAGAAAGACAGGGAAGGAAAAAGAGGAAGGGGAACTTACGCTCAGTTTTTGGCTGTGTCAAGATGGCAGCAGGTATCAGTTGCTGTCCTTTCTTCTTGGTGCGAATGTTGTGTTTTTCAACTAAGCAAGCTCTGCTACCTGAAGCAGACTTGTCACAACCAGGAGCCTGAGTTATTTCTGCAAGTTGTAAAGTGCTAAAAAGTGAATAATTTTCACTGATAAATTGCCAGTGTGATTTTTTTTTTAAATTTAAAAAAAAATTATTTATTTTTTTAAGCTCTGAGTTTGGGTACATGCTTAATAAATATGTGCACATTTCTGAAATTTAAGAAACTAAGTCTGGCTGGTGGGGAAGTCGCAGATCCCACTTTTGCACCCTTCTCCATTATCTGTGTGAGAGTTTAAGCAGCACTGTGCCTTTTGTCAGGTTTCATGGGCATGGGGTTAAATTTAATAGTGAACTCATATATAAAGAATGGTTTATGAATGGTAATGTAGATTAGGGTTTGTTTTTCATGACACTGGCCATCTCTAGAGGAAGAGGGACCCTCCCAGAGAATAACTTGTCCTGTCTTAAAATGGGTCCTTGCCCTCTGAGCGTGCATTTCCCTCTCTTGCAAGGAAGAGTGAGTAGAAGTGACCTGACAGATGGGGGTTTTGGCAGCGTAAGTTAGGTGAGATGTATTGCACTCTTAAATTAGTATGAATATATTGCTTTTTGTCTTTTTGAGGGAATCTTTGACAAACATTAACTGGTTGAGGCTATCTCCTCCACAGCATGCATACAAGGTAAACTTATGTTATGTGAAAGAGCACCGAATTTAATGAAAGCACACACACCTATTGGGGAACATTTGAGTGGTGCCTAGAACAAGGTTTCAGATGTCATGGTGTAATGGCTAGAATATGGTCTCTTCTGTGCTCTTTAAATTGGGGAAACACACCTTGTTTGTTTTAGTAGAAGTATGAAAGGATGGCATGGTGCTGGCAAGAGCATAGGAAACAAGAGAGAAGATGGGTGTTTTATAAAACCTTTTCATTGATTTTAATGTGTTGCTTTTAATGGCAGCATTTAAAAGCCTTTTAGTAAATAATCTTGGTACAGACTATTTTTTTTTTTTTTGGAGAAGAGACATCTCCATGAGATATTTTTAAATGACGGTGCTTCATGCTATAGGTAAATCAACTAAATGGTGTTTTAAATACCCATCAATTTCCTTCTCTCGGCCCCTGTACTTCTGCTATATTTCATGCTACCATGCTGTGTGATAATACCGAGTTGTTGTGTAGCTAATACAATTTTGCCACTCTGAACAGTTGCAAAAATGATCCCATGTTTTGGCTCATATTTGGAGACAGCATTGAAAAGATACTCGTCTGGATAGGGCAGTTCTGCAGCATTCACGCTGATGGGTGAATAGTTGTGGGAAGCTGTCAAACTTAATCCTTGTTGCTGATACATAATGTGTTCCTTCATCTTTAATTTCTATCAATTTTGGGTACTTTTAGGTGAGTGCATTATAGAGAAGCAGCAGTGAGTACTAGACATATGTTGTTTAATAATTCTTGTAACATTAATGAAGGCTTAATATCAGCAGAGCCCTTTAAAACTTTCAGTGAGACCTTAACACTGAGTAGATGTGGAGGCTGAAGGATACCATCAGCTTGCTTTATGAAAACTTGCTCTTATTTGGCCAAGTGTTACACTTATGAAAAAGCACAAATCTAGTACAGGTGTCCTCCTATAACACAGCTTGTGTTTGGCAAAAGACCAGACTTCGAGTGTTCCTTTAATAAGATACAGATATATCTCTGCCATGGAGCCACCCAACAGGGCCCAAGAAAGTATCTTTGTTCTCTGTTAAAATAATTGTTGTCATCAGGGAAGAGGTAGTACTGAGCATAGATAGCCCACTGTAACCCATAGACACCATATCTCAAATTATCAATATGATATTGATATATCATCATTATTTGATATCATCATGTTGGTATCAATATGTTGTTTGATAAGATGCATGCATCTTCCTAGGAAATGTTTCACGATCTCAAACCCCATTTAGTTCAGGCAGAGCATGGGTCATATTTAAGGTTCAAAGCCTTTAAAATAATGTGTTTTGTGAACTCTCAGAAATGTGTCTCCTACCAGGAGTTTCAGAGCTCTGTAAGCATGTTCCAGTCCTCAGGAACAAGACCTGAGTTTGGGAAATCTAACTTGAAATTGTAGTACCATAAATGTCAGAATTGGAGTCAGAAAAGGAAAATACATTCAGATTTCCCTTGGACAAATCAAAGGTGGAGGGTTTTTAACAATGAAAAAGATAAAATTTTCCATAGTGTGACAGTACCATCCTCAGGCCTGCTAATGTAAACCCTAGTATCTTGCAAATAAGTTGCATAAAGAAGATGGTTGCTGTAAGGAAAGGCTAGATAAAATTAATTTAGCTTCTAGAAAAATAAAGGCACATATCTTTACCTCAGTGACTTTGCAGTAATTACCCTTAGCTACTGCCTGCTAAATCTTGGGTAAATCTTAATTGACATAGTCAATTATAAAGCTATAAATTTGGGAAAGGAAGGACCTCCCTTGTCTTTAGCTGCAATAACAAAGCTAATTCTAATAAGAGTTTGTTATCTCGCCAAATACATTTAGCAAAAGATTTTCTAATAGTTTGATGTCCCTACAAGAAAAAAGAATATGCACAATCTCTAAAGAATATAAAACATGCAATCAGTAAGTCAAGTTGATCAAATTAATTCTGTCAGTCAGTAGAGGGGAGGAGGGGTCTCCTGCTTTCTGACACTGTAGTGGCTGCAAATGTTGATAGCTAAGGAACAAACATTGAGACTGTCTTTACAAAGCCTGAGATGTGTGTCTGGGCTGGGAATAATTCTCTTTTTAGATCTAGAGAAATCCTGAGTTCTGTAGGCTCTCTTTAAGTCCCAATACAAGTTTTCAAATTTTACCAATGAGATTTTCTTTAATCTTTGATTTAGAGGCAAAATAAAATAAACTAAAATAAAAAATCCCCCAAACCACACCAACAAAAAACCCCACAGAACCAGCAACTGCAGAAAACTCCAACCAATAAATTTTAGTCTTTAAAGCCTTGTTTAAAACTTTGCACAGTAATCCTGTAAAATATAGTTATCATACCGACTAGAATATTTAAAGCAGCAGCTTTTATCTTTATTAAATCAAATGCTATTTAGCCTCCAAAAAGGCTTGCTGATGCCAACAGTTTTGGAACATTCCCTTAGTTTGGCTGCTTCTCTAATGTGGAGTCCTTCCTCTGTGTTTTGATGAAAGAAGAATAACAGAGCAGACCATTTCTACATTATCTAAGTATCCTAAGTAGAAAGTTGTGATTTTCAAGAAGGAAGACTTTAACTCTGCTCCCTTGTTAGCTCTTGTCTGTTGAATACAGATCATATGATGTAAAGTTTACTGAAAATAAAGTGGTATATTAGAAAGACTTTTCTCTGAAGGGAATAACTAGTGAACTATAGACACCTGGATGTACTCCATAAATGACTAAACATCTCTCTGTGTGCTTGCATACAAGTTTTTGGTACTGTAAAGATCACAAAGCAAGCCTAAATAATCCAGTGCATCATTTTGGGGATCAGCATTCCCCTGAGGAGGTTTTACAAGATGAAACTGGCTGCTGCTTCCATCTGCACTCCATGTGCACATGTTCAGAAGTGCCTTCTCCAGGCTTGTCTGTCCAGGTGGCAACCAGGTGTGGCTTTGAACTTCTCTCATTTCTCTTCCTGTCTTTTATTTTTGGCACTTTTGAATCAACAGCTGGGTCAAAGTTAGGGAGCCATGCGCTGCTGTATGAGGTCAAAGTCCTGCAAACAAAATATTATCTCCAGTGCTGTTCAGGAGAGACGTCCGTGCCCAGTACCTATAGCAGGTACCAGAGTTTGGTGCTGTGGTGTGAGCAGGTGTACAGATAGAGGAAACCAGTGGGTGAGCACCTGCAAATCTGTTGTGGGCAGCATCCCTAGCGAAAACCAGAAAAACAACTGAGTGGCCAGAGCCTCTGATGTTAGACACAGATGGGCTGTGGGTTATACTGGATTCTGAATCTGATTTATGCTTGCAATTTAAAATAACTTTGCTACAGCTGCTTTTTTTTTCTTTCACCCCCCCTTATTTTTAAAAAAAAAAAAAAAAAAAGAAAAAGGGTTTCATAGGAGAACAGAGATTCCTTTTACTGAAGTTGGCATCACCCTTTCTTTTCTGCTTTCTACGTGATTTTCCGCAACAACCAGAGTGGTAGTTTCCAGCTGACTTTTCACGTGAACTGGACAGAAGCAGGAAGAAATTCTGTCTCTGGCATTTATAGCTGATTTCTTGGCATGGGAAAATGAGAGAGCGTGCAGACCACGAACACAGGCAGTATTTCTTGAGAGATGAGTTTGAACAGCAGCAGCATCTGATGAAGTGGAAAAAATGAGCTTTTCTGTTCCTAAGGTTCCATATTTTTTAGGGTAAAACAGGAAGTGTTCTCTTTCAGGGGGGAAGGAAACTAGAGGGAGGCTGATGAAGTGATACACATGCTGTCAGAGGAATAAAAGGCAAATAATACTTCTGGGAAATACTATGCAGCCAAAAGTATATCTTTGTGGAATTTTTAGTGGTGGTAGTGATTTGCTGTGGTTTTGATGCTATTAAAATTCAATAGATGACCACATCAAAACCAGTTGTAATCTGAAAGGACAATTGTGTCTTCCCCTGGTTGTTTCTTCCTATGTTTTTTTTTTTTTGTGATTTGTATCAAAGAAGACAGACTTTGAGCTTTTTAAGCAAGGACCATGTGTGCAGGAAGCATTTGCTGTATTGCAGTAGCTATCAGTAATAAATACGCTATTGCTGGAAACCTTTATGAGCTGGATGTTTCTTTGCCTATCCAGTATCCTCCCACTACTCCTTCATTCTGCAAGTTGTCCGAAGCTGAGCTTCACCATGGCTGAAATAATGCTGAGTGCTGTCACTTAACAGTAAAGTCAATGGGGTGCTGAGGTTGCCTGATCTGTTGCTATCACAGGTCTTCAGGCTGCTATGGATCCCGAGGCATTGGGATAATCAGCCTGGACCGTTGGGGAATGGTGATTCCTTTTCTGAATAGTTGGCCTTTTCATAAAAAAAAAAAAAAAGTGTTTGCCTAGATATACAACAGCATTGGCTCCCTGGGTTAGTAGCTAATTAGAAAATGCCCTGCAGTTCCCTTTCAAAGCAAGATGAATTTAAAAGGGCTTTTATACGTCTTATTTTTTGTGCAAGGTTAGAGTTTAAAGTGCTTTCAGCTTCAGGAGCACCTGAAGAAACTTGCAGAGGTGGCACAGCCAGTGCTTTGGGGCAGGCAGCTGGGAAGGGGCACAGGTCCCATCACCCGGCCAGGCAGCCTGGGCCGGGGCCTCTGAGCCACTGTCTTGGGTTTTTTCTGCTTCTCAGATTTGGCTTATTGTGACTGTAAGGCCACAGGGATCAGCAGCAGTCCTGTCCTTAGCTTCGGTGGGGTTTGTACCAGGTGCAGTGTGATTTGCTCTTTGAGCAGTGTCTGCAGCATAGAGAGAAGTGATTCTGCACCCGGGGTCCAGCCAGGACAAGTTGCAAGTGCTGGATGTCCCTTTGTCAAGGTGTTCATACATACAACTGGGTCAGTTACTTAAGGTCTTAATTTGTCAGACAGAAACCCACCTACTGAGAGAGAAGCTTGTCCAGCGGTGAGGAGAGCCTTCCCTGGGGGTCCTCCCGGCTCAGTGGTAGGATTGAGGCAATGTAGGGCATCATGTTCAGTCCCTGATTTTCTTCAAGTGCTGTACCTTTTGGCTCCTTTGTGAACTCCCAGTCTTGATCTATTTTCTATGTGCTGTTTTCCTGCCTTTGTGCCTGGCTTTCTACCTCTTCTTAGCTCTTCTGGCTCTTTCTAGCTTACTTTTTGTCTACTGTACATCTTCAAGCTTGCTTTCACACTTCTCTTCTTTCAGTTAAAGAATTTTTCTTAATTCTTTTACTGTCATGCTCCTACACACGTCTCTTTGCTTTATCAAAACCAAGCTGTTTTAAGAAAAATAATTAAATTTCTAAACAGAAAACAATGAACAATCAGTCTTTCTTTCACAATACAGATTTCCCATAACTGCAGGGCATTCAAAGTGCATGCAGAGGTATGTGTAGCTTACATCACTGCAGGTGAGAAAAATGATTTATCTTTTAATTTATCTGGATGATAAATATAATCCCTGTCTATCTGGGAACATTGGGAGGCCACCAGCAGCAGCTAGATCTGTCTCCCAGCCTGTGCTCCTCTGTCACATTAAAGAAGACTGATTATACTTTTAATCATTGATATGAAGTGCGGTTACTCAAGATTTTATTGTTTGTGATTTATGAATTTGATGAAAAGGTTTCCAGAGGAGGGTCTCTCCATGTACCTGAAGAACTTCACTGAAGTTCTCTTTTGAGAGTGCTTTCATGCACGCACACAAAACTGACACAATTTTCTCTGTAACCGTAGAGAGGAAAATGAGAACAAGTTAATATTGCTGAATGCAACTTAAGGGCAAGGTGCATCTCAGAGTAATTACTGAAGTTGGATTTTGGCCGGGACACCAAGCCAACAGACTACTCACACCCAAAATGATATGTTTTTTTTAACGTTCATGAGTAATAGGGACATTTTGTATTTGTATTTTGTCTTGGAGGCGGATGTTGGAAATAGATGTAGCAGCTGTCACACAACCTAGCTTAGAAGAATGCTTGCACTTCCAGCCAGTGAGGCATCCATGCAGCTGGAGGTCTTATTTTTTTTTAAAACCACCTGTCTAGGATATGAAATGACTTTAGTTTCTTTAATCTCAGAACAGTCTTAAACTGTGCTTTAGGAAATATCTGCTAAAATAAATGATTTTTTTCCCCCTAAATACTCACTGAAGGGTTACACAAACAACAATGCCAAACTGATTTATTTCTATACAAGTTGCTTGTGAACCTCTTATGTTACTTTAACCCAGAGGTGAAAAGTGGTATATTAAGTATGTGTTTCCATAGTGTTTCCTTTAGTTTGACCTTTTCTTTTACTACCAAAATGTTTCATCAATGCATGTTTCAAATGCACATCAACTTTGTCCAAGGCTGTGGTGAGAAGGAGAAGCAATAGATTTTTGCAGGACATTTATACATTTGTATTTATACATCTTACAGTTATGGGAGTTTATTGTATATCCTATATTTAACTTTTTTTCTTGTGTTTTATAGTCTTATTTGGATGAAAAAAAGCTGGAGAAAGTGTGTGTGTGTGTGTGTATGTATGTGTGTATATATATATATATATATATATGGAGACAGACATAAAAGTCAGTATTCAATGGAGAGCCGATTTTAGCTCCTTTTCTCTACGGTGGAGTCATCTTTTCACAGGCTGACCTTTGCATTGCCTTGGCTTTAAAAACAGTAAGAACAGTCTTACATTAGATCAAGCCTTAAGTTTATCTGAAAACTTTTTCAGGTCATCAACATCTCTCTGTCTGTCCCCCCACCCCGAATGTAATAGAGGTATAGATAATTCTTCAGAAAGCAGCTGATTCTCAAACAATCTGAAGACTTGACTTGTCTTTGCTCTTATTTCATAAGATCTTGCTGACTTGCAGTCTCACAGTGCTGATCTTTTTGTAATTTTATTTTCATCTACAAGGTAAGAGTCTTCTATAACATGACATGTAACTTCAGAGTAACTTTTCTGTGATATAAACTTGCCTTGTTATGCGGTTAACATTTTGCAAATTTTCGACCTGGCTATGACTAACTAAATTGATACAGCAAAAGCCTTGATTTGGTGGAGAGTGGGATATTTCCCAGCTTCTTTGTGTAACCTGAGAAATGGTATTATTAACTACTTCAAGAATAAGAACTAGGACAGCATATATGTATTTTGGTTTTGCCTATATTTCATTTTTTTGCTTGTTTTTAATATGCTGTACTATGAATGCCTAGTTCTGTAACTACTAAAAAGAAAAACAACAAAGGGATGAATTTGCTATTCTGTAGCAAAGCAAAATCCTACATTTCTGGGTCTGAGGAGTACACAACAACCTTGTCATAATAAGGGACTAGGCCATTTACTTCCAGAAATGCAGATAAATCTTTCATGTTGTCACCACATTTGCATAAGAATCCCAGACCTTAAGGCTGTCCTTCAGCTCTCCACCATGCTCTTCCACTGAACCCCAGTACTCTTTGAACTAGCTCCACTCCTTCATCTCGAGCTGTGTTTACCATAACTAGCACAGAGTAGGACAAGGAAAAAATAAGAAGGTAAAGTTATTTGCAGCAGGCAGAGCTCCCACCAAGCTGAGTCTGTGTGATGGGGAGAGGCTGCACGTACATTGGAGGGACTCTGGAAGTGAGGCATTGGTGAGGGCTGACATCTCTGCCTGTGATGGGGACCTGGTACTGTCCCCCTTTGACATGCTGTCTTCTGATGCCTTTTGCTGCTCTGGGTTGAGCCTGCCCTTCCCAGGGTGCTGTATTTGGTAGGGTGTTGTAGAGAGAGAAAGAAAGACACAAAGTCCCAGGCACATTCACCAGGTAGC
>NW_010164445.1:112905-165203 GCF_000695765.1 Mesitornis unicolor | reverse complement strand
ACCTGAAAGGTGCCTATAAGAAATCTAGGGATGCGCTGTTCACTAGGGCAGGGAGCAATAGGACAAGGGATAATGACTTTAACCTAGAAAAGGGTGGATTTAAATTGGATATTAGGAAAAAGCTCTTCACTACGAGGGTGGTAGGTCACTGGCACAGGTTGCCCAGAGAGATGGTGGAGGCCCCATCCCTGTAGATATTCAAGGTCAGGCTTGATGGGGCTCTGAGCAACCTGATCTGGTAACATTGTCCCTGTTTGCTGCATAGGGGTTGGACCAGATGATCTTTAAAGGTCCCTTCCAACCCAACACATTCTATGATTCTACGATTCTATGACCTTTCACAATACTACGGGAAACACAGTAACTTGATGGAAAAATGACTGAAAGATTTATTGCATGTTTTTCTGCAGAAATAATAATTATTAAAGAACATCAATTTAAAAAAAATAGATATCCAAGTTATACTGTAAAGATATCAAATGGATGATTGTCATAAGAGCAAATCTCCACTTGGTTTTTAGGCAGGCAATTACACATATGTCTTTACTCCAGCAGATGCTGCTGTCCAGAGAATCAATATGGCCACGCAGAGGAGTTTACAGTTGTGCCCATCTTATGTCACAGGCCTAAAGCAAAAACCTGTCCTGGTATGAAAAAAAAATCATGGCCTCTGAGTGAACTGAAGAATACCCAGAAGTTAGGCAAAGTGGGCCAGAAAAAACCCACATTTTTATTACTTTTAACATCCAGATTAACTAAAATGATTGTCAGCAGCAGCGTGGAAGTGATTCTTCAAAAGTGATTTATATTTTGGTGAACAAAATATTGCCTAAAGGAGACTTAGGACACGAAGATAGTCTAAAATTATTTAGCTGTTGGGATATTCTGAACAGCAAAAAGCAACAAGGTCTGGAAATGGCTTAGATGTCTAGAAAAAATAAATTAATAAAAAGCGTTTTAACACTGAGAGCACTGAGTGTTAAGAAGCACTGTATCTATTGATCTATGATGCTACTTCAATTTTTTTATTGTTCTGGTATTGAAAAAATTATGGTGGTATCACAACATATCACAATGTTCTTAAACTCTCCGGACAATGTGCTTCTGGTTTTTTTCCTTACTCTGCTCTTTAACAGACTGTGCTACGTGAAATTGCCAGCAGGGGGGCCTCAGGGATTCTTTACGCGCTTTTACTCACCCCTGGGACTCCAGCCACTTTCCCTGCCTGTTCCCCTCTTGGGATCCAGAGGTTCACTGCCTTCCAGACTTCCCTTCCTCTCCTCCACAGGAGGAACTTTAGGCTGCTCTCGTTCCTCCCAAGAGGAAAAGGTGGCTTTCCTCCAGTCTCACCTTCTCTTCTAAGAGCTCGTGCAGATTTCCTCACTTCTAAGTAGGGAAATGGCAATTGTAATGGAAGCAGATGAAGATGCAGATTAAGGCTAGCATAGGTTAAATAGGATAACTGCACGAGATTAATATCATGTGTATCGTGCCAGAGCAGGAGTAGGTATTGCTTCACAGATTTAGAATTAGGATACTACTGTGCTACCAATATTATTAGCAAGATAGTTTTTGACATGATACCAGGAGTGAAGGAGGGCAAGGGAAAAACTAAGTTTGATTTCTTCTGTGCTAAGGTTAAGATAACAATAAGATATTTAACAGTTGAGATAAGGCCAACATGACAGAATGGATGACAAGATGAGACTTTTTAATGTCATGTTGTGAATCAGTTACACAGAAAGGCAGCCTGAAGAGGTAAAGATTGATGAATAATATGGTATAAATTGGGAAGAGCAAAGGCTATTGTCAGTGCCTGAATATCTACTCAGATAGCAGCTAACAGGAGGAATATTATGCAGATTAAAGTTTTTTTGAAGGCGTTAATATCAAGATACTGTCATTTTGTTGGCAAAACATTAAGAAAGATAGACGGGCAGGTAAAGACTCCAAAGCAGAAAGAGAGCCCAAAATAACAGAAATTCAACTCTTTTCTGCAATGTTTTCAGGAATTTATTTTAATCTGTTGCAAACTTTTGCTAAGTGAAAATAGACTCAAATATTATCAGTTGCACTGTAAGTATGTAAACTAGGCAATCGTTTTAAGTACACTATCCATACACTTATATTTTTAGATATGCTTTCCAAACACTGGGCAAAAAGTGCCTTACTACTGCAAACTAAAACACTAAAGTGAAACAGTTACTCTAGATATTTACAAATAAATGCAAATAAGATAACAAAAGATAACTAAATGGCATACTGGAATTACCATGTAGATAGTCACATGAATACTGACATATATCAGACCATCAGTATTAATATAGAACACCAGGTGTACAAATCCACCATCACGTAAGCCAGATGACATGACCAACAGTGTTACTGTGCAGTTGAATGAGAGACTTGCAGTAATGTCTGGAACAGTTCAATGACATTACACTGTGCTCAAAGGACCCACTGATCAATACAGTGTCATTGGAAGTGCCAGAGTTATTATAATGCCAATAAAAGCCTACCAACAATGTCCAAAGTATCAGTGCATAACACACAATGTCAGTAAAAGTATGAGGTGAGGAAATGCAATGCCCCACCATTAAAATTGGAACCCCCGGTATATCAGTGCAAGACCTCTGCAATACTGGTGGAACATTTTCAAGAGAGTTACTGCACATTCCTGATTTTTATTAAAAAATTCTCTAACTTTAAACTAGGCATCAGATATCATAGAATCATTAAAGTAATTTTATTATTCTAACTTAATACAATAAAATGAACTTATAGCTGCTTCACGCTAGTCTATTGTTCAAGTGCTGCATCCTAGAAATACACATGTGATCCAAATTCCCTTCAGTGCGAAAGAGAGCTGAGAATGAATGGCAACTGCAACTTTTAGTGTCCTTTTGCAAATTGAGGATAGACCTGGAATAGAAGCTTAATATAGCTCTTTCTTAGAGAATGTACATCGAAGGACAATCAATATCCTGAATCACATTCATTTAATCCTCAGCACAATGTATTGTCTTGATATAGATCAGTATATTGTAATTCCAAGGAAACTTTGAATGGATCCTATTCTGTGTATAACTATGTATTAATTAGGAAAAAACCCACTATGGATACTGAATACTAAACAATTACTACAAAATGCTAGGCTAGGAAGAAAAAGCTAATAAAACCCGTAACATATAATTAAAATATTTTAGCATCTACTTCTTTTAGTGCTAAATAAGCAATATGATAAAAGAAAATGTGGCAATTAACTTGTGATGTTTACTTCTAAAGTTTAATTAAATAGTCAGTATGTACAGAATTAGAGTTTGGATGCCTCAGCTCCCACTCACTGCCTCCCTCTGAAAAGACAACAGAGAAAATGTTCCAGTATTTGTTATCAACAAAGAAACAATGAAATCACATTTTTAAAAAAAGTTAACTTTTAACTACAGTGTATTGTGTCCTCAGCTTGGGGAGATGGAGAGATCTTCTCTTCCAAGATAAAAGGAGATAGAAATACAGTGACATTAGAGAAGAATGTGGGGGTTCTAGTGTTTGGTCAGAAAATAACAAAGCTTCTTCAAAAAATATGGCATGTTTATGCACTGTCTTTTCAAGTATTGAAATTATGACAGCAAGAACAATTGTGGTTGCTTCCTATGCAGTAGCAGGACAGAGTGCCTCAATTTGATAAGTACTCAAGAGCTGATTTTTTTCCTTCCTGCTATGAATCTGTTTTTCGCATTGCTCACTTCTCCATGAACTTTAGAGATTTGATAGAGTGTATTTAATCTTCCATTGAAAGAGGCTATTGAGAAAAGTAAGAGAAGCTTTGAATTTAAGAGGAATTGGCAGCAGTGAAAGGAGAAGTACAATCTTGAAAGATTTCAGAGCTATCACACCTCATACCCAGGTCCCACCATAAATAAGATAAAGTAATAACTGTAAACACAATATTGTAAATAAAAGTAAAGGAATAGAGGATTATGATCTACCAAAAGCCCAGCCTAGATTAGATATTCATTATTATCCACATAGCATAATTCTCCCTCTATTTTCAGGTGAAACTTCCAGAATCCATTTCATGCATTATTACACTATTCCAATATCATATTGCCTTGCATATTATTTCTTTTCCAAAGTACTGCAATTACAATAAAAGAATGCAGTAATGTAGCCATTATCTACAAATGAAAATATGCAGTATACTCTGTATTCTTTAAACCTGCACATATAAAAACCAACACTGAAATTCAACTCACAACTGCTTTATTTATTTGTTTGTTTGTTTATTTGCTGTAATCTCTTTTAATTAAGACAGATGTTAACTAGGGGGCACTGTGTACTCGAAGGACCGAGCACGAGGTCTGCTCCCTCCTTAATGCCTGCCTCTTGCGTTCCTTCAGCTCACATCCATCAGGAAAGGACCGCCAGGTGAGCTGGCTGTCACTCCAGCCCAGGCTAATAGATTCTCCAGTGGCTTTTGTTACAGCTCATGTCATGCTATTAAAACTATGCGCCTTGAAAATGGCGTAACATATGTAGCTGAGACTTGTCAGCTCCAGGTAATCAGACGCTGCTTGGTTTCAGAAGCAGATGTAGATGAGACTAGCAATATAAATATGCAAATCACAATGGTCCCTTGTCAGCACCACTGTTCCTACCTCTAATGGCCCTCGTAGAAAGTCTGTTTGCTCAGCTCCTACTTCCAGTGCTACATCGACAGAAGCAAAGGGGCGGCTGGCCATCTGCTGTCGCTCCCGCATAAGTTGCTGATGAGGGAAAAATGATGTTTTAACAAAACATTAAAATATGCACCAGATATTAGTCTGCCCTACTATACCTCCCATTAAAACATAAGAACGCAAATAGCATGCAAATATTCATATTTGTAATATTGAAGGTAGAAAGTTACACAAAATTATCATTATCTAGATTTACTCGAGAACAGAGACCAAAGTGGTTATGTTGTCCACAAACGGTCTTTCAGCTTGAACTCTGATGAAATCTTCAAATAAACGCTTCCCTAACTGACTGTTCACTCTAAATAACTTCGCTATTTGTGCAAGTTGCAAGCAAATATGGGAAATGATTGGTAAATATAGTCTAAGTTTAATTCCACTGATAATGCATGCATTAGAACAACTGCCAGGAACAAGTCCACTTGGCCTTCAAATTTTCATACTTCACTGCTAAGCCAGATGGAGTCAATAGTGTCAGGATTCATAATTTTAGGCAGTATCTTTTTTGCAGTTACTTATAGATGAAGAATAATGTGTCAGGACTGGGAAGCCTGCATTGGTGTATTTGAATACAATCAGCTCTGCTCACAGAGCTTGCATAATCCCTTCCAATCATACCAGTGTGCACAGGAGTCCCAGGCAAAATCACAAAGCTAACTCATATTTCTTCCTCAATCTGTAATTATAACGCTTATTAAACCATGATGAATAAAAATGATGACCGGCACTAGATATTACAGATCTTACTTCACTGGTTCAGTGCAACTAATAAAAGCATTATTAAATATTTAAAGTGAATGAGTCGTGCAATTAAAGTCGTGTGCTCCTTCAACTGAACAGGATGTCACAGCATCTTGAAGAGACAAAACGCTTGCAAAATGTTTCATTAGAAAAGATCTACATTTCATTTTCTTAGCATTTTTCTCCCTATTATATCTCTGGAGAGCTTAAAACATTAGAAACTGTTATTTGAATGTAAATGACACTAGCGGTGTGACGTACTGTTCATAAAAGCCTTTGAAATAATAAAAGGTATGCAAAAAAATATTTTCTGTCAGCTTACTAATAAACACTCTTGATTTAAGGTCCGTTACAAAGCAACAAGGTCATTTTGTAATACTTCACATGCATTTTTTCTTGGCTTGCACTTTAAAAGAGTCTACAGAAATCTAAAGAAGCACTTGTAATGTTAAAATCAAAAGAGTACAGGAGTCTCCTACTGTATACTCGGCACATTCCTGAGTCCTGTTTTTTTAGGAACAGTGTATTTGTCAGTAAGAACCTGCACAAATGGGCTCCCAGTATACTGTATCAAGAGGATAATTGTTGCCTGTGGGTGAAACTGCATGTTTTATATTCAGAATAAATAAAATACTAGCATGAGTATCTAGATTGTTAAAAAATTAGCTTTTAACCCTTCATTAAAAATGAAACTGGTGGTCTCTGTATACAGATTTACATCAGCACTGATTTGCATCAATACAATATACTCATAGATTTTACAGCCAGAAAGAACTGCTATGACCCTCTCATCTTACCAACAACTCAATATAGACCATAAAATTTTAGGCATAAAATACTGAGTCACTACATGCTAAAATTACTATATCTAGTTCCTTCCTAAAATAACAAAAATTAAAGAAAACAATGTTATTAGAGCAGTCCTGCCATATGGAACTCATTAAAGTATTCTAAGTCTACAGAGCTCTTGGCAAATGCCTACTTTTTAATGGGAAACCAAACATTGTTTTAAACAAATAGAATTGCTCAGGGAAAGTACTTAAATGAGCAGAATAACCTATGCTCCAAACATACAAACAATTATTTAAAATATTTACTTAGCACAGACTATAAAGGAATGTACATTTGACATGCTCTCGGTTTTTAAAGCCTAGCAGTTTTCTTCACTTCTGCTCCTGGTCATGCATTCAGCAAAACCTTTTCATCCACAAGGTAGGCACTGTGCTTTTGATACTCTGTCATTTGAGAAGAGCACTATGAAGATTCTTAATTAGCTCTGTAAACAAGAATGGGAACTTTAAAATGTTCAGCTGCCCATGAAGCGCTACTGAGTTTGGCAGCTGAGTACTTGCACATCAACAAAAAGTACTCTAATCAAAATACTGCTTCTTTCTGTTCAGCCTCTTAAAGCTCCCTGTAAGGTGCAGAAGCGGAAAACAGATGCAATGAGGTGGAACACAGGAAGATATCATGATGTTTAAAATCAGTTTTGTGCCTGGAACAGGTCACTAACTCCTACCATCTGCAACTGTCTGTGTGTCAATACTGCGACAAAGGCAATGTTCCAGTTACGGAGAACCTGGAGAGCTGGATTCTCATGTGGCAGGAGGCATTCAGGTGTGACACCCTGGGCTTCAGTCACACTCTGGTTTCATGTGGCCCATATGGGTATGGGGGAATTCCTGTAATTCAGCCATAGACCAACAAACAGTGTAACTCTCCAAATAGGAGTATTAGAAGAAGAGTGAAGAAATTCTTCCTTACCTTCTTCTCAGCAAAGAGATTAAAAAACCCCACAGATTTCATCATAGCTGAGTAGAATAAACATGGGGCAGTGGAAAGTGGAACTATGCTAGTGTTACTTATATATTCATATTAAAAAAATACTGCATTTAAACATCATGAAACAAAAAATAAATATGTCTACAGTAATTAGGGATATCTACTTGGAGACAAAGAATTATTGACATGTAATACTTCAATATTTTATGACACATTTAATCTGTAATATTCAGAATCAAGAACATGCCTAAAAACTTAAATCTATGTGAAATCCAAAACAGTACTTTCTCAGCATAGGACAGAGAAATCCAATGAACATTTATCTGACAGACAGACAACTGATTTCAAGGTCTATCATAATTTTAAATTTCATTTAGTTCAACAGTATTGACAAGATTAATTTTTTAGGCATCTCTATTATTTTGCAACAGTTTTAAAGTATTAATTTATATCTTACCAAAGAGTTTTTCTTGTTAAGTATAGAATTATATTTGTCATCAGTGAAGAACACTGTTAGGATACTATAAATTAGTTCAACAATTTCTCACTTGTAATCCATATAATTTGAGAACATTTCTTAAAAAACAACCATTCTGGCATAATTAGTCCTCTGTCATGGACATATACATTTCACTTGATTCTCCACGGACATATAGGCATCTTCGGATTATATTAATCCACATTATATTAATTTTAATCCAGATTATATTAATTTTGAGTTTTGGTATGTTAGTCAAGTAAGGACCTTTGTAACAGGAGCTGTTTCTCCATCTAGAAGTATATCACAGGAAAGTATTTGCCTGGGTATACAATCCAACTTTGCCATTGATCAAAAAAATTCTTACGGGGGATACTTCTCTGATCAGTGCAGTTTGGAGTCAATTAAAATGTTACATAGCATCTTGTATAATTTTCTATGAGGAAATGTATTTGTTGCAAAGCTCTTCTTTAAGTAGAAGTGTTTCAGTTGATTTCTTTTTTTATTTTGGTTGATAACATTTAGACTTACTTTCAAACTATTTTAACACCCTTATTGTATTCATGTACTATAAAACACTCAATGCAAAATACATATTACAATGATGTAACATTCACAGAATGCAACATTTCAGCAATCCCAAGTGGACATGTTTCACATCTTTTGCATTTTAGGAAGTATTACTATTTTGCTTCTTTTTTTCTAATTAGAAGACATTTTTTCATCCCCTCCCACCCCCCTTTTTTTTAAGACTTGTTCTCTTATGTGGAATAGGATACCGTTCTTCTGACTAGCACTGCTTTTTTCTCTGCTCTTCTCTTCACCTTCCAGCATAACTGTCCTAGAAAAGCCATAATTGAAATAAAAACCTACTAAAGTACATCTGATGTTAGGAACTAGGACAGGTGTACTTTGTTGCACAGTAACAGACATTCTTGAGAGACCGATAGATTAGGGTAGCTGAAAAGGGTAAGACCATTTTAGTGCCATAATAGGATGACTAGAAACACCTTGTCAAAGATCTTTCTGATGCTGTTTGGCACCTTTATGGGATAGTTTAGCCCACTGGCAAGCAAGGTAGATGTTAGAGAGTGCCATAAAGCACGCACAGACAAGTGTGTATGCCTAAGTTCATGGGACTGCTTGACAGCTAGGGTAAGGATAATCAGGCAAATGCTTATCAAAATATTAGAAAAACTTCTGACCATCAGACCAAAAAACGTTTTCCTTTTGGCTGTTTAGAGCCAGGCAGTTCCAGTATCCTATTTCAAAAATACAGAGGGATATGGCAGTTGAAAGGGTGCCTATTATTTTTAAAACACCAACTGCCTAGATTTTCTAGGTTTTCTTCCTTCACACCTTAGATTTTCTTTTCTGTTTGCTTATTTTTTTCCTAGATCAGATCACTACCAACAATGTGCCAGGACATCCTTGACTTTGCCAAGGTGAGTATTCAAAACAGCAACAAATGGTAATTCAGCAATCTCTCTGGCAGCTGCTGTCCAGTCCAGTGCTGCACTACACTCCTTGTGACAAAGGTTTCCCAAATGTCTAATCTGAAATTCCTATTCTGCTAATTCATCACCCAGCTCTGACTTGTCTGCAGTTACAACCTGGTCTCCTCCTCTCCTGTTTCTGTGCTGTCAACTGCTGATGTGAATAACATCAAAAGGCTACAACAAAAACCTTAACAATGCCATGCATTTAAACTGAGTTTTATACGAAAAGTGTTTGCAATGAGGAAAAATGTCAAAGCATCACGGAGAGCTGCATTGACTAATTTCTGATAACACTGCATTTGGCAAACTCTAAGGGTTAAAAAAATTTAAAATGCATGGAAATGGACAGCCCTGCAAAAACAGTGTTTCTATAAGCAGTGCAATTCAGTTGTTCTTTGCATATTCTTGAGGTTTCTTATTGCCATTTCTAACCAAGAGAAGTAACTTAAATAGTTTTAAATGACTACACAGATCTGAATGGACCACAGGCATTTTAGTTAGAAACACAATTTAATTATCTTTAAAAAAAAATCTTAAATTATCTTTCTCAAACTGAATTATACATGGTGATATTTCAATGTAGCTCTGATTATTTGCTTTAATTTGCCCAAGATAAAGATTGCCTTCTCTGTAACTTTTCTCATTGTAACTCCTGGTGTTACAAATCTCTTCAAATTAAATTGGCTATTTACATAGCTGGAAAGGAGAGCAATTTCTCATTTACATGTTGAATAACCTATTTGAGTTGGTTAATTTCCAAATCAGCTGCTTTCACTGGAAAGGCCGATCATAGGCATGAAAATATTTTGTTGGGTTTTAGGTGAAATATGCTCACTGTTCCAGGATTGCAGGTGATACAGTGACTTTAATAGATGGGAAAAAGCCATTTTAGGAAACCAAGCATTTTAACCATACTTATGTCCATACTCTGACAACCTGGATTCATTAATTCTCTTCATGATGAACTTCCTAAATAACCCGATCACTTGCTTTCCCTGTGCCTCATTTCCCACCCTGTTAAGTAGAAAGTGCCCTGACACAAGAGTGCATCCAGGTAGGCAATGAGATATTACAATGGACATAGTACAAGATGCTATTTGGAATGCAAAACAGACTCTACAGAAACTTCCTAAGATATCAGGGTCTATTCCATGCCACTTTCTTTTAAATTTGCCTGAAGAAAAAGTGCTCTCAGGTGTAGGCAAACGTCTGTCATGGGAAAAAATGAGAGGAGTTATACTTCTTGTCCTAGCTTTATACTGAATAAAATGAAGGGTTACTTAAAGTAGACATAGTCCAGCAAACAATAGCTAAGACATACTTAAAATACAGTGTACACATCCCAAAAAATAACAGTTCCAAAAGGTCAAGTTTTTATGTATCCCTTTTGGAAACCAAATACCAGTCGTCTGTAATTTCCCTTGAACAAATCAAAAATGAGAAAAAAAGATGAGCCCTGAAAAGGTCATTTTGTTGCTAGATCCAAGGAACAGACATTTAATGTATTGCACATTAGCAAGCAAAGAGCAAAATGTGAATCTGCTGTGACTTCAGGTTCTGGACCTTTTTTGATTCTGGAATAGAATTCCCATCTCTAAAACACTCAGAGTATGAAAAGCTGCTTATTACAATGGAAATGGCACCCTGGTTTTTGCTTATTTGCCAGTAATTTATGGAGCCTCATGTTACACTAAAGTTGAGATAATTCCTTCAGAATTTTTCCCTAGACACTAATTCAGCATAGGAAGATTTATTGAGTGCTATGAATCAATAATAATCTCAAAACTCAATTCACTGCTATCAGATTTAAGAAATGCTAAACAAGACCAAATACTATTATCTCTTTCACTTAAATCACTATGACTCCATGTTGCACGTTTACATGGTTCTGTTAACCATAATCATTTTAAAGGTTCCTCTAGAGATACCTAAGTTTTTCTGTAGGCCTTGCTAACCCCAGAATTGCACTTTTTTTCCAAACAAGTGGGTTTAAAAAATCTTTTCAGCAAACTGTTGATTATTTTGCCGTTAGCTAGCAAAGCCATTTTAAATTCACAGAAAATTTATAAAAAAACCACTTATTCTGCAAACTAATTCTGTGTACAGACAAAAAGAGAGTCAGATCCACTAATTATGTTCGTTAAAACATATCCACATTCTACTGTATTTGCCCAAGGACAGTTATTTATAAATGAATATATTAAAATATGTGTTAAAAATAATTATTTCAGAATATGAAAGAGAGATTCAAGTATCATTTCATGCAGACTACTCCTTGGAACTCTTCAATTTACAATGGTGTCACATAAATAATGCTTTTCAAAATGTCCTCTAAAGAATTACTCACACTAATAATGTAGTACTTTAAACATAAGTGCCATCTTTACAAGTGGAATAGACACAGTATGAAGCTACCTTATATTAACAAAATCTCAGTGCATCCTATCCACATTATTAAGCTACTGCTTTTGAAAGGAGGCATTATGGATATTATCCATTATTATCACAACTGTTAGAAACTGCTTTAGTTACTTACATTAGTCAACAGATGTCAGGCTGATAATTTCTAGCTCTGAAATAAAGTTTTAGGCTGTTCCTACAGCAATTCAGATTGCTGTAAAGATAGTAAATAGGGTCCAATAAAAGAAACTGGGTATAAGTGGTACCTCATGAGATGACTTGTCTGCCTCTGTGCTTTGGTCCTACACAAAGGCAGGTTGCAATGTGATTATGATCCTTCTAGCAGATGTATATGTTTCTTAAAAAGGCTCCAGTGATGGAGGTTCCACAGTCAATCCGTAAGTCTGGAGCACCTGATGATCCCCATGCTGGAAAGGTCTTTTCTAAAATCTAAATTAAATCTCCATGCTGACATTTAAGCCAATTGATTCTTGTCCTGTCTACAGTAGAGAGCATCCCTTGTCTACAACTGAGAAAAAGCACCAACAAAGCTCTCTTCTCCTTTATAGGAATTCTTTATAAAATTGAAGTTTCCCTTTAACCTTCTCAACTGTAAACAAACGCGGGTATGTAAGCATTATCTCACTGCTTCTGTTCCCATTTTCAGTGCTCGCATCTGTACTCTCCAAGTGTTGGACACTCTTGTTAAAAAGTGGGGCCCCAAACCTTACATAGCAGAGTTGGAGGGCCACTTCATGGGCCTTACAGATCTTTTCATTGATAATATTATGTCAGCATCTTTGCTACAACAGAAGTAAGGTGACTTATAGTCACTTCTGATTCATGATTGCTCCACCTCATTTTTGAACATTCTTACCAAGTTCATTGCCCATTTCCCCCTCCCCTTTTTGTGCAGATGATTACTTCTTTCCCAATGCAGAATCATGTATTTGTCAATTACAAAACCCTGGAATTGCAGCTTCCCAGCCAATTATTTCAGATTCTCCCATCTTTTTTTTTTGTACAAATTATAATTCTGTGCTGTAGTATGTTTGCAGTCTCTCTCACTTCAATGATGGTTACACATGCAATAACCATGATCCATCTCTTAAATCAATGCCAGAATCAGATCTCAGCAGATGCCCACTTGATACACCTTTCCCTTTTCACAATGAACAACTTATAACTATGAATACTCTAAGAACAGAGCTTTACATTCACTTCCTTTTTATCTAAAAGGTCTGCTAGTCTGTTGTATCAAGAAATCAGTTTGCCTTGACATGATTTGCACTTGAAGAAACAACATTGAATGTCACTCATGCTTTCTTCTAAATTCTTAAGAATTATTTTAAAAATTGTTTATTCCAGTAATTTCCTAAGAATTACTGATAAATTGGCTGGTGTCTAATTGCCCAGCCCTTCCTTTTTCCCATTCTTTTCTAAGACAGGAATTACAGGCAACCCTTTCTGAAACCTCACTTGTCCTAGCCGAAGTCTCAGGGATAACCTCTACAGGCTCTGGGATCACATGCATGCTTAGCTAATTCCCTAAATATTCTGGAATAAATTTAATCAGGTTATCTAATCTGAAAATATTTAGCAAGTATTCTCTAATCCCTCTTTCTACACTACTGCTTGACATTGTATCCCTTTTTCACTGTAGGTACTAACAGACTTTTAAAGAGGCCTTAATCAAAGCACTTTTTATAGCAGACTCTTTTCCCAGCACATGCAAAGTCAGAAAGATGGGGTGTAAATTACTTTAAAGAAAGGTTCAAGTACAGGACAAGTATATTTTAATTTGCAAATAATGTCAATGCATTTTTTTTTAACCTGAAAGACAATTAAAAAGGGTAGGCACTGGATTTGTTTCCTATGTGAACTGATGTGAAAAAATTCAGTCCAAATTATACTGTCTGAATTGAAGCTCTGCCAGTTTAGAAAGAGCTGAAGTTTCTGAAACATATCCAGACACTAGAACACATAGTGACTTCAGATGCTCAAGATCTTAAGATCTTTTTTCAGATTACATTGAATCCAAGTTGTTGGGGTCTTTTTCACTATTTTCTGTCTACTTTTTTAAGTTAAATTGTAATGTATAAAGTTAAAACAATGATGAAAGAAGAGAAATAAAAAATACTGAGCAGGAAAACTGAGCTGTAGTCCAACAAAGGTGAAGTTTGCTTTCATTATTACCTCTAATTCTTTAAAACTATGTATTACTTGAGATTACTGGCACACTGATAAAGTGACAACATAAATGAAACATTTTAAGTGCAGCATCATTGCCAATTACAGAACTATTCTAAAGTGGTACTTAAGAAGCTACTTAAAGCACTAATGATATTACCATTAAGGAAGGTAAACTGGTGATGTACCATGACTGCCTTTAAATGCTTTCAAGCTTTAATTCTTAAAGTATTAAGCAAAATAACCATCATCTTCACAGCCTTGCAAAGGGTACCACAAAGAGGTACACTTACGAGTAGCCCTGCCTGTTTCAGGACGGAAATGCTCTGATCTACATGGATCCTCCAGGTAAGGAGCTAAATAGCCTTGCTATTACAAGCCATGCACAGTACCTTGTCCTGGGTATGTAAAGCTCTTCTAGACCATCCTAACAAAAGTTGAGCCTGTGTTACTTGGTTACCTACCTCAACTTTCATTAAAAAATTAGGCTCCTCCTGCCATTGATCACCTTTTTAGTTCAACTGCCTTATCCAGGAGAAGCTCCAAAACACAGTATTTTTCACATCAACAACCCAATTATGAATCATTAGTAAAGCCATCGTTTTAAGTTGTAGCCAGGATCATAAAGTGTGAAGGAAAAAAAAGTCTTGTCACTCAGAATGTACAGAAAATCCTTAAAACAAATCGTGCCCACCTGGCATTTTTAGCCAGAAGAGATGTAGCTACTCAACATAAAACTAGGATAGCAATCTGAAATCTCGGTGCTTGTCCAAATACATATTCCAAACTTTACAGATTTGCTCACCGTACCTAGTACATTCAGGTCAGCAAGAATTTGGCACACACTGCCTGTGGGAATGGCGCGTGGCCACAGCCAACTCAGTTTGTGCAGGGGAGCAAACGGCTTTGAAACAGATGCAGTTCGGCTATCTGATCAGAGTAATAATGTGATTTAACGCAGGTCAACCTTTGTTCATGTTGTTTCTAAGCTTGAAACAACCCATTGAGCAGATGTGAGATGTTGCACCTTTCAATGTGGTTGCTCAAGAATACTTGAACAATAAGTTGATCGCAAAGCTTTCCACTGCTGTTCCATAACTAAGAACGCAAGGCAACTGATCATCCCTTGCCTGTGAAGGAAACCAAGAAACCAAGGCAGATTGCCCTGAATTCAAGTATCTTGAACAGGAAAGTATGAATAACAAGAAACTGCTGAGATAAGGAAGTCTGAAGCTTGTAAAATTTTAATGGAGAATTATTTTAAGAGTTGAACTGCTACCTAGTAAGCTACAGCTACTGAACAGACCAGGACCTGTCTAATCTCCTAAAATACTAAAGATACATCAGAATTTCTGAAATAGAGGGCTTTCAAGCATTAAATAACCTAATCCTACAGTCTAAAATTAATTTTTTAAGTAAGAAGCTAACAATATTAATTCCAAGAGACTATCTTGGCAACATCTGTAGCAGCCAAAGTCAGACTGTTGTTCTCTTTATCTTGATAATAATTTTGTTCACAATCCAGCTGCAAACAAGGAAATCTGACTTTCCCAGTAGTGTTCCTACAAAGGGTTGCACCAGTCTGTGTATGTACATACTCTACAGATTGCAAAAAAAATACTATGAAGGAGTTAATCCCTCACTGCTGCCACACTGAGACTTTCAATATAAAAGTGACAGAGAATGTAAATCAAAGTGCTCTGGCATTTTGAGCTCCAGTCAGACTGTTTCAAGAGAGAGAAGTGGGACGATTCAGAGTTCATCAATTATATCACATCAAATTAGCCTCCATCACGGGCTTAGCTCGACAGCTTTCATCTATTCTAATTTACAACAGAGAGGACAGCCAAGAACAGGATTGTGGCAATGACACAGTCAAAGGGAAGCACGGCGCTTTTGCTGCGCAGGAATGGTAAGCTTTTTGGGACAGCCGCCTCAGCTGGGTCAAAATCTCCAGCCACATTTAGTTTCATTTGCTTTGATCTAGCAATCCTCACTCTCATCTAAGGAAGAAATGTGCTAAACATCTTTTTTAGCAGTCCCGCAGTCACTGCCTTGCTACAGACACTGCTCTGTATACATCTACCTTACACAGTGATTTACCTTTGCAGTTAAATCCTTAAAATAGTTGAGTACACTACTGGAATGCTATTGTAGCTGCATGTGGTTAGGACATAGGTTAGCTATTTTAAAGGAAAATCACTACCAGTAAATTGTTAGAATTTGCCTTCCAACTGACAGACTTTAAATTTGAATTTGCCATGGTTATTTGACAGTGCAATAACTTAAATCACAGTGAAACACAGAAAAGCACTGAAGAACCTTACATAGATATCACTTTACAAAATACTTTATATATTAAGAATTCATCCCTTTGCTATGGATGTGATCACAAGCACTGTGCGTCATTTAAATTGCAGTTTAGAGGCTTAGCTGGATTCAAAATGAAAATGGGCCTTGTGTTAGAGCCCTCTGCATAGTGGTGAATTTGCACAACAGGAATGAAAAGTCAACTTTACTGTTCTATCACAATAAATACTAAGAAACCAAAAGACCAAAAATACACTTTTCCACACAGCATCCAATTTCCCTTTTCTCCTAAAGAAAACATGTTTTAATACAGGCAAATGAAAATAGGCCTTTACAAATGCATACATTGCAATAATTACTTCACCAGGAAGAGTAAGCTTTGAAAAGTATATTTCCATACCCTTCCATCAAAATTTCTGTGCATATTGGCATTATGTATGTGTCTCTTTTACCTGCTTTCATCTAATATGGCCTGTTTCCAAATTAAATATTGCAAGCTTTGGGCAAGTCAAGGTCATCTTTCCCATTCCTTTACTTCCTCCCCAGGCTTGACTTCAGAGGTAGGATTTTAAGTGGTGAGTTACAGATAGGCTTTTTATGGCAGTCCTAAAGTTGCTGTAACAATTTCATCAGATTAAAACGCATAGAGACAAGTAAATTATCAGAATTTCTGAATGCTAATTTTTGGAGACCCTCACATGATATTAGGAGTGATAAGTACTAAGTAAGACCTTAGAGACAGTGTTGTCTTTTACCTGGAATCTTAATTGGCTCCTTCTTTTTATATGCAGTCTTATACAGTTTGTATAAAGAGTAAATGAATTTAAAAAAATGTATTCATTACTTTCCTCTCAGACAACTGAAAACATAAGACATTTTTATATTCTTCTGCAATAAGCCCCTTTCTGCATAGGAGTCTTTTACCTGCATTAGAAAGAGCCATAAATTTTTCAAGAACATAGACTAGTTTTCAGTTATTTGTTCCAGCTGGAGACATATTGGTTTAAAATGTCAGGGAACCTGCTATGTGCTAATGGATTTTTATATGGGCATCTGCTAAATGCTTTCAAATTTACACCACCATAATGTATAAGACAGCTGGAATTTCATTAATTGAAATTTATTTACCAAGAAAAAAACAATAACATCCTTAATTAGGAAACAAAAGAAAACAAAGAGATGATCTATGAGTCAAAGGTGCTACACATCTCAGTGATTTTCCTCAACAGACCTACATTTATCACAGTGCATGCAAAGCAAGGACTCACCCTCAGGGGCTTCTTAAAAAGAGCATGACAATTATGATTTGGATAATTAATTTTCTCTACTTATTTGGAGTTGAGGGACGTATTCTAGTATGTAATGCTTAAACCCTTCAATGTATGTTTTTATTTTCTTACTTGGGGCTGTGGGGGTTTATTGATTATTAAAATGGAAAAAGTTATTTCTTAATTACATGAACTATTGTTATTTAAATAAATGTGGATTAAAAACACACATGAATTAAGGACAGCATTCACCTCTGCAGAGATACATTTATATTCTCTCTCCCATCTAACTGGGGACCAGCAAACCTTCTATCTTTGTACCTGGGTAAGGATCACTCTCAACATTAGATCTAGCACAGGTTGAGTATGCCAAATGATGGCAGGCAAGTCTAGCACCCTGCAGAGGAAGCAATTCCTCTCTGAGAAGCAAAGATCAGACTCCTGTCAGTAAAGCTGAGCTGAGTGACCATAAATATGTGAAGTGCAAGAGCAGTGGTGGGATGATTTGAAAGGATGCTCTGTTCCTTCCCTGCCACACATAAACAGAGGTGGAAAACAGAAGTCATGAAAGGTACTACAGGAAAAACTTCTGGATAACGTCTCCATTGTGGCTTCCCTGCATTGGAGGAGAGCTCTTTCTCCATTGGTGCATTAGTTGTGATTTTCTTATATATGTTCAACCTTAACTCTTGTATTAGGGGAAGGTCACATGAAATTCTAGCAGCAGAGAGACAGACGCTCTGATGTTAGGCCAAGGGAGACTGAACAGACATACCGAGTGGATTAATAAACCCAGCATTGCTAAATTAAGAATGTAAATGCCACAGGTTACTCCTAACTATATTATGTCCTTTATGTCCTATATGGCCATTTCTGAAGATCAGTACACAGGAGCTACTTACATCTGGGTAAGAAGAAGTCCTAACAAATAATTTGGTTATATTTGGCAACTAATCACATTAATTTTTCAAAATCATACATGGTTCAAAATGCAAAGAACTATATTGTCCCCTCAGGTTACTTAACATATTATAAATACTCAGATTAAGTAGAAAAAACTTTAATATTTTAATATTTTTGGTTTTTTGGCAATATATATCTAGTATGAATTGCAAATACAATTGCCAATATCTGTGATTCAAATACAAAAATCTACCATATATAAGTACTGCAAAATGTCTGTTTAAGATTTTACTTTTGTCTGTGCTCCAACACAAAAGGTGGGCAAACAGAACACTAGCAAATTCAGTTTAACAGAGGGATACCCTTGTACCTACAAATCACTGATTGCAAGACTACAGACTTATTAGAAAAGAAAAATTAATAATTTTTAATGAGGATTTGAATAATTGCCTTGCTTTATAATTTATCAGCACTTTGAATCTCTTCCATTTCAGTTCTGATGAATGAATCTTATGATTTCAACAACAAAGAATTGCTTGCAGTTATATTTCACTGGCCTTTAAACTAACGTGCATTCATTCCTGTCCTACAGGCAAAAGTCATTTTTTAGTTTCTCAGTCTTTGATGGAGGGAAATTTTGACCTAATTCTCTGCAACTTTAAAGGCAAAAGATATCAACGGTTTTTAAACATGGCTTTTTAAATGAAAGTGCAATAAAAGATGCTCCAATAAAAATAAACAAATTAAAATTGCGGTAGGTTAAATTACTTTCTTTGAAAGTGAAACCAGTCATATCCCACAAGTACAGTCTTCGATTTGACTGTATCAACATTTTAAATAAATAGTGACTATACCAATTATAACGATTTGAGAGCATTTCTATTTTTCTGCATTATGTAAGAGTCCTTATGTTTCTTCTGAGAAATGCAAAAATATCTAAAATATTGTATTATCTAAAATATCTAATACACCTTAAAATGTATTCTCAGATGTAGTCTCTCTTCCTATGCTGAAAGTAAAAATAGGTCCTGTTGATCTGTTGAGCAGCCAGTATTTCTGACAATCAGTTCATGTATGCTCCAGTATGGATTTAAAAATATGTTTTTATTCTAAAAACTCCGGTTTCTTTGATTGCAAAAGTACAGGTTGTACAATTTAGTGCTCAACTCAGAAATGAATGATGTTTCTATCTCAATTAGTACAGAGGAAAAATATCTTTGGAATTCAGATACGAGAGGACAGATTCATGTACACTAAACACTTCAGCTACTTAGTTCTCTTTTCTTCATTTATATTCAATGAGTCAAGGCTTAGTGCAGCTGAGTATCTCAATTATTATTTTTTTTTAAGTCCATGCATTCTAACCATGTTATGCACACAGCAGAGATCCGGTCTCTCCCTAATCATGCCCTGCCCAATTTTCAGAAAACGAAACATGCAGCGTGAACTACACTGATAGTAAGAGTTTGCATCACTCAGACTGATACATCCAAGATATGTTAAACCAGAATCATGTACATCTGAAATAAATTTAATGACAAAAAGCAGAATCAAGGAAAATGCTCAGCACAACCTGAGAAAATGTCACATTTCTTTTTCTAAGATGTTTACTTCCTATGTCACCAATGAGACAGTATTAATGTAACAAAATATTCAAGTAGTTAGAGGGATTCGCAGAAAGGAACAGTATCCAGTATTTAGAAGTAAGATCTCACGGAATAAAAATGTTGCCTTTACATTTTCATCCACTACCTATATTGTACATCCAGTTTTTATTTGGTATAATCAGAAAATTTTAAAAAATTTCATATTCATCTTAATGTAAAACAGACATTGAATATTTGCAATATGTATAAACTTCTTATTATATAAAGTTATTTAAATGGCCATACTAGCACATATAATGATTATACCTGCATTTACTGCAACTACAAGTAGGAAAAAATGACAGAATATTGCCATTATTCTTTTCCCACACTGCAAAATTAGTTGTTTCAAACACTGAGTTAGGTCTAACATTTAACATGACTTTTTTAGTAAGTCAAAGTAAAGCTTACACAGAAGAAATGCAAACAATTTACATACATATAGATGTCCCATATTTCATATATTCTATTTAATTCCAATGCATATTAAGGTTTCATCACTGAGTGAACAGGACTTTGTAATACAGCTGGAAAGTCAACTAAAGAATGATGTTGGCTGCAGTCGGCTAGACAAGCCAAGATGTCTATAGTTTGGCAAAGCCAGTTTTCTCTTCTGGAAGAAGTCTCCGGTCACTTGGTAATATGCAACGGAGAGCAAAGATGGGGGAAAAGCTAGAGTTAAACCATATAACACATCCTCATCACAGTGGTAGTAATGTCAAGCTCTCCAGCCAGCTGGAGTGAGATAGATAGAAATGCACTCTTCTGGATGGAGGGAGTTGATCACGTTTGCTCTACACAGTACAGAACTGTGGCATCTGAACCACAGGAAGAGATTGCACCTGGATGTGACCCAGGTTTGGAGCTGGACACAGATGGTGGAGAACAGCACTTCACGCTACCTGGAATTACAGCTTTCAGAAGGCATAGCAACTTTCTGAACATATCAGAGATCAATGTTCACCTGACCTGAAACAAAATCATTCAATTTTTCATTTACTCGTTAGAAATTTCCCCTGAAATATCTCTCTTCTCACACAAAGCTAACATTTAGATAAAGTAATATTTTTTAAAAGAAAAATACACTATTTAACCTTAGTAAAAAATAATGAGAAACATTTAGCGTAGGGAGCACTACCATCATTTTCAGGATTTTACTCACTCTATACACATTTTGAAGTCATTTGGAAATGGTTCTGATCCTAATGTACATCACAGAATAACACAAACTTTTACACACAAAATAAACAAAACTGAACTGTGTGGAGCAAGACATAGCCAAGATGAGAGGTGATGCTCAGCCTACTGAATTTAATCTGAGATTTTTCTTTTTTGCTAATCTTGTATTTCCAGACAATGTTTTGGCCCTTACAAACTGCAGATTGGCAGCTGTGACGCTGCTGTGCAAAACAGCTCTCATATTTTCCTCTCCTGGGGCACTTCTTCTCCAGAAGCAAACTCATTTAATGTCACCTCATCTGGCACTGGCAAGCTCACCAGCAGTGCAGAAGAATCAAGCTGTGATGTAATGAGATCTAGCACTCCCTGAGCACGTCATTTATTTTTGTGATAAAGTAAAAATAGAGGTTGGATCTACATTTTACTATATGCAAAAAGGACATCTAATGCCACTTCACCTGGACATAAAATACATTTACTTTTCAAAGAGTAAACCTCTATGCAAAACCTTACTGTGTGCCATGCATGCTGCGGTGTCAGCTGCATGTCTCAATCTAAGTTTACCTGTTTGAAAGAAATGCCATCAACAACCATACTCCATATATACATGGCTCAATATAGAATGTTTTTTTTAACACTTTCATACAATTTCTAATAAAAAGTCCAAATTTTAGCCATATTAACCAACCAACCTGTACATCAAGTTGACACAAACACCTCAAACAATTGGGCATTACTTGTGGGCATATCACTATTTCTGCTAAAAGTACAAAAGGCTTTGATGTAAAGGTTTGCAGACATCAACCAGGCTTAGGATACATGAAAGCCGTCTTAAATACCTGCCTGCTTTCCACAGAGGTGGTTTTGGAGGGTTGGGCTTTAATGTGGTACTGCAGAAAAATGTGTGCTGTTAGTCTAAAACTACCAGTGCATAACACTGAGCTTGGCTACTGTGTTTCTTAATGCAAAATGACATGGAACATTATTTGCCACATCAGGAAAAGCTGAAACTATGCCCTAAGGCAAAACGTCCTGAGTCATAATTATTCAATTATGATGTTTAAGATCATCCACTGTTGTGTGAGCACTGTGAAAATGAGGCATAATGAAGTGGGTTACGCCAGGTCTGACATTTCACCCTTCTTTCTCATCATGCTGACTTTGGAGATTTAATTCAGTTCTGTTGTATAGTTCCATGTGGCTTATTATTATTTCCACAGAAAATGTCTGAATCTGTTATAGACGTGTTTCATGCTACATTAAAAATATATATTGCAAAAGAAACACACATATATTTAAAATACTTAAAAATATTTAAGATATAGGGAGTTAGAAAAATAGAAGAATTAGGCATTCATTACTATTGTCAATAAAACCAGCACATTCTGATCTGTACAAGACTGTCCATTTTCTTATTATAATGCATTACCATGAACAAGATCATTGGGGAATGCTTCCAGGAAAGAGATTATAAGCACGTGAATGTTTGGGAAAAACAAAAGCAATAACAAATAAAAACTGAATAGAACATGTTTACAAGAGTCTTTCTCAGCCTCCCAGCTCTCTTTTTGCTGCTTTAAAATGTATTTAATATTGTATATAATGGAATTCTTAAGTTGCAACATGGCTTTCAGCTAATCACCCTTACAAAACAGATTTTAGGAGGGAGCAGTTTCCGCCCCACTGGGGCGAGGTCTGGGCTTTGCAGTCCTTGCTTTGGTGCCTGGGTGCAGCCATTGGGGAGCCAGAGGCGGCAGGAGCCATTGCTCCTCTCCCCTGGGGAACCCATGCTGTCCCTCCTTTCACGCAGATAATAGAGTAACTCGGGTTTATGCCATGATACCGCTTCCCTTCTCAGGCAGGGTAGATTTGGGATGGTTTTGCTTTTCCCTTCAGAAATAGCAGAACCTGCTCAGGGCAGCCTTGTTTTGGCCTGCTTCCTCAGAGACCAGTTCTTCTGAGTTTTTGACAGCCAAGGATGGGTGTGAGGAACACCTCTTTCTGCACTCCTTCACATTGCTTCCTCCCTGGAGGCCTCCCACAGCCATGATGCAGAGGCAGCAGCGGTACAAGGAGACCAAGCTGTGCAATCCATGGTGGTGAGCTATTTGGCTTGGTTCACCAACTGTTCCCTCAATTTAGGAACAGAGACAACAAGAGCATCCTTTGTTTGACCCCACTTGGGAGCTGCCTCTTGGATCATGCTGGTTGTGTACTCAGGGAGAAAAAAGATCAACAAACAGAAACAAAACAAAAAGTGGGAGATGTAGTCACCAGCCAACTAGCGAAAAGAGAAAAGCTAAAATTTACCATTCTTCTCCTGTGACTTCTTTTATATAAAAAGAACAAACTAATAATATTTTTTTCTTTCTCATGGATAACGGTCAAATAGGAAACAAATATACTGCAAATATACAGATGGTCTCTGGAATGACAAGCTTTTCCCAGGACCCATACACAGGTCATACCACAGCAGTAAATATTGCTCAAAGCATACAGGTACACAGCGTAGTAATTCTCCAAAGAAAACAGTATTTTAGAAAACTTAATCTGGTTTCTTCTTAGCTGTGAAGCAAAAATTATGTGGATTTTAACAGAATGCTGAGATAAATTAAGACTACAATAAATATACATACAGGTAGATGTCTCTTATTAAGGTAGTACATAAAGTGTGAAGCCAAAAAAGGGGGTAAAAAGCAATTTAGCTGAAGAACAAAGATTTCAGGTATTAATTTACTGCCACAGACATGAGCACACAACTAGCCCAAGCACAGCACATTTCCTATGCAAATAAGGACAAGCTAGTTCTATTTTCCCTGGACATGTTCAACAGAAGGCAAACATAATATCATGGGATGAGTAAAAATCTAGTGACCGACTTTTATATTGTAATGTTTTAAAAAAAATACAAGCACTTAAAATCTAGCACTTATGGTACAGAGAAACCAACTGGGACTTGTTCTTATACGTGACATGATACTTGCCTCTGACATTATCCCATGAAACATATATTCAGGGTGCGTGGCTTTTGATAACAGCTCAGCATACCGCTGTTGTTCGCCAATTTATTCTTAAACTTTTTGATCTGCCTGCTCATTATCTCTGAGCCAGTGGTTCAGAATCTTACTTTTTCCATCCTGCATCTTACCATCAGCAAATTCCTTAAAGGAGAGAGGTCTCAGTGGATGATCCCACCTTCTAACAGCATCCTACATGATTTTAGCAAGACCAAGGCTGCTATAGTAACACAACAAATGAAGGCTGATATGTCAGAATTCACTGCTTGCAGGGATGGAAAAATGACTTTTTCTTTCTTTATATGCAAGCAAAAAAAATAAGAATCTTCTCATTTTCACCAGTGCTTTTAGCCACAGACTTAAACACAGTGCACATGTACTTATCGACAGACTTTGCTACATGAAGTACTACTAGACAAAACTGACGCAGTCAAATTGAATACCTTCTTATTTTAACATGTGTCATGCAAAAGCAGGGGACTGTTTAAGAACCTGACTTTAAGAAAAAGACTAATTTACATCTGTCTTCACTTTGGGAATTTGCATCAACTTTGCCACAAAGAAGTTGTGAATGGCCCCTATGTCAAGGAGGAGGAAGTTCAAAAGAAGGGAGAAATACTGGAATTGAATGTAAATGGCAATAACATGAATGGCGTGTCCTTGTACTACCCATTCTGTGGGACAATCAGTGTTTATTTGGAAAGACTTGCAGACTCTAGAGTAATTTGTGTGAAATATAGTCATTCTAAAGAAATCAGACCAATAAAGGAAAAATAAATCCACAGAGGCATTCCTTACTCACATCTTTGTAAAGAAAAAAAATAAAATAACCATATGAATACATGTAAAACTGACATAAAAATCAGCAGCAGAGCCTCCTTATTTTAAAAAGCTAGAGTACTGATACAATGGTAGGCATCAGGAAAGGAAGTAGACTAAGACTCCAATAATAGGTCAATACTTCTTATTTTGGCAAAGCCAAACAAATAACATTTCTGTTGATCTCCACTGTATATTAACATTTGTTCTTTTTCATTAGCTTTGCCTCAACAGCATCAGCAGAATGGGAAGCAATGTGTGAAGGCAAATTTCAAGAAAGAGTAATGCAATAGTTACCATAAAATGAACGTAACTACCATTTCACCTAACATGTCTGTTAATAGAGGCAAAGCCCCTCGTCACGGCTGTTGACTGCATATAATCTACTCACTTTAAAGTTGGATTTAATTGTATTATTATTTTTATATACAGTATTTTGCCTAAAAGCCATGAGCCAGGACTTCTCTGTGTTAGCTGCTGTGCAAACAAAGGAAAGAGGGGGTTTATGGTCCGAAGAGTTTATATTATAATTTGTTAATTTTTGATGAAGAGTAGAAGATAATCTGAATGAGGCATTCAAGCATTCAAAACCAGAAAGCATTTAGCTATATAGTGCAGCTCCTATTACAATTCTCAGTCTGCATTCAGAAAAACACCATTACCAGATACACTGAACATTGCTATAAACTGACAGTAAACAGGATACAATTCTCTTTAGGTATAAATGGCTGAAATACTACTAATGCCAATGGAATCGTGCCTATCTGCAAGAGAATTTCGATCCACTATCGAAAAAGGTGACAGCAGAAAAAAATACAGCCAACAAACAAAAGCCACACACACACACACAAACAACAGACTGTAAATTACTAATATCCATTAAAAGAATATTTTTTCCTGTAACTGCAAAACTAATTTCACTAGTTCTACCCCAAATAAAATAGAAGTAGTAATTACAATTACTGCTCAACTGCTGTTTCCTGGACCCAAAGTCTCACTGGAGGTTCCGATTTGGTATAAAGGAAGTCTGGGGGTGCTCACTGTACTTTTCCATCTGTAGAGAACATTGGGGAACTGTAACAAAAACCTGTTCACAGCTAAGGAGGTATGATTTTATGTCCTCTTTGAAACTGAGGAAACACAAATAAAGGTATTTGACTACTATAAATTGATATAATACCTTTTCCTCCCTTATAATATATGCCCATATATGTTTACTATAAGGATTTAGAACAGCTTTAAGGAAATGCTTTAAGATGCAAATTGGAATATTATTTAAGAATAGAAATACTGAGTTGTGTCCCTTTGCCCTCTCAAGATCTTTATCTGCTACCTTTAAAGGATATCTCTAAATTCAGACCACAGTAATCTATCCATATATCAGTAATTTCCTAAGTTGGTAGCACATGATCAGGTAAAATACATTGCCACAAGTTCCATATCCTGACACACTACAATTATATAATTTCTTGAAAACACTGATGACATAAGGTATATGTTATTTTACATTAAAATTTAACACTTGATAGTAGCCATTACCCAATTGGATTTATTGTAACGATAAAGCTAAACAAATAATCATCACTATTGAATTTTACATATGATATTAGACTTGAACTCTCTCACAAATCAATAATCAGATTCCCAAATGAATAACTGTCCTAGGAAGGGAATCACAGCCACTACAGAAACCTCATGACTAGTGAATTTGTCAAAATTTCAAAATCTCATTAAACATTTTTGAAACTGAAACTGAGTTTTAAAAGTAGCTCCTCTATTAAATTAAAATATTGTGGGTCTGGTTCTGATCTCCTATGGTGAATAACAATATTTCTTTAAACTGACTTGAATAGCTTCTCAAGATGAATTGTAAAAGGTAGTAAATTGCTTTCATGGTCATTATTCCCACTGAGTAATTTCCTTTGAGCAAAATAGGAAAACACTGTATTTTCAAGAATTAAAAAAGTAATAGAAATTTTTTAAACTAAGGAAGACAGAACTGGATAGAGTATAAAAATATTATTTTAATAATACTGCAACCACTCTTTCAGCATGTGCATAGAAGAGTTTTAAAATTCGTCTTTTAAATTACTTTAAGATTTAATAATTATATGTAAGTGAAAATGAACGTGCAGTGTGCTGTGATAATGCCACCACTGGGTGATATCATCTGAGTCTATTATTCAGCAGAGCAGAGAAATATCAAGAAATAATTGGCCTGAAAACTCTCATTTTAATTGCTCTGCACAGTCCTGGAAAGCAAGTTTGATGCCTCTAATATCGAGGAACGTATCTAATTCTGAAAATGAAGCAAAATAGATCAGGCTGGTCATAAAGAAATCACAAGCACTGAGCCAGGGTATGTTAACCTACCTTCAAAACAAATGGGAACAATTTTAGTATACCCAGTGACAACAAAAGAAACAGCTCACATAGGCTTGTTTAGCATCAAAAGAATATTTAGGCTCAGGAGCTGGATCTGGGGAAGATGTTCAAGGTTTGAATTCAAGGCTGAAGCAAATCAGGACAGTCGGGAGATCCGGGGAAGCAACCGGTGGTGAGGAATACCAGAAGAGATTGGAGGCTTTTAATCTACACGGAAAATTATCAGTAGTCTGCCTCCTTCCAAACCACAGGATTGACTACACATAACTGAATGCTATACACAGACACATCTTTCCTAGTATCCCCTTCTTTACCGTACTTTCCCCCATCCCCAATCAGGTTTCCACCTTAGAAAATTAGCTACAGTTAAAAGATGCAAAGTCAATTTACACAAACACTGGCTTTATTTTATGTTCTTAAAAACACACTGTGAACTTTACAAGATACGTTTTTACATGTCTTATTTCAAACTATGGAAAAAAATGTTTTTCTTTTTTATTTTCAGCTGTAATTTTGTAGATACCATTATTTCCCACCTCCCCCGGGATTAGATTGATTTAAAAATACACCACAACCTCACTTTAGAGTGCTCAAGTTTTAAAATTCTTTGGATTAGTTCTATCAAACTTCTCATAAAATATCTAGTCTGAGGAAAAAAAATACTTGGCCAATTTTCAGACAATTCATGTCTCTGGAGTAATAAAGAGATGTTTCAGTCAATCAGGTCTATAATGGAGAACTAGCATCAATGAGAACTTCAAGAATGACTCTTGTCTCTTCATTATAAATACCAGATCTGTCTAGAGACATAATTTTATTTCATTATATGTTGTTTGCCATGTCAGAATAAAAGCATTAGCTACAAAATAGTAAATCTAGGACTGAGTGATTAATAAATGTGCTTTAGGTTTCACTGTGTGAAAGTATTGTTGCAATTCTTTTTTCATCTCAGAGTGCCTGTTGTGCGAAAGCTTGTTTTGTGTGTCTAGAACCACTTATACAAAATGCATTTTTAACTACCACAGTTGATCATAAAGGGAATGAAAGAGGGAGAAATAAAAAGATACATTATGCAAACAACCTTGAGATTTCTTTTTCTTAATACAAAAGAAATCAGTGTTTCTTTGCTCATTCACTGGATTCTACAGCATGGCATAAAGTTGATATAAGAAACTTAATTTAAGTAGCCATTTTAAATTTTAAATGAAGGGACAGGCATTTTTTTAAGGCTCCTGGATAAAACATATTGGTTTCGGTGCCTTGGAAAAATAAAGGGAAAAGTGGATCCTGCCAGGATGAAGAAATTACATTAAAAAAGGACAGAACAATGCAGTTGACACCAGATTAACATCTGGGGTAAACTGCCAAAAACAATGCAACGCTTATTAGTATCCGACTGAAAAGCTCATCCTCTGTCCTGGGCCACATTATTCATTTGCTTAAGCCAAACAGGCTCTTCATCAGCTTCTGTCTTGCCTTATGTTCTCATTTCCCTGGAAATGTATGGTAATGAAGGTCCTTCTAACAGATGTTCCTTTAGACTCATTAACTTCAGAATCTTCTTGTTCATTTTATCCACCAAAAGTTGGTTTATCAGAACAAACAATTATGGGGAAATGGAAAATCACAAGGAGCTTTCATTATGATACTTAACTCCAGATACCGATACTGAGTGAATGTATGCAGATGCTAATAATTACATAGTACAACATTTAAAGATTGTCTTAAGTAATGCAGGAGTTCCCCATGTCTCAAGAGACAGAGATATCCTGTGTGACTTCAAACAAAACATCATAAATCATTGTGTAGCAGAGATCCAAATAGCAACTGCCCTGGTTACTGACAATAACTAAAGGCACAAAGCACTTTGATCCTACTTGCCTGAGGAAAAGTTATTTAGTGAGCTAACATAACACTATAGTATTATTATATAAATAGTACTATAGCAACCAGCTTCGAAGAAAACATTAAAGTCTTGATGTTTTCATGAAAAATGCATGAAATAAAGCCCAAAGAAGAAGAATGAAACACAGCTATGCACAGGTTTTACTATATGATATATAGAATATTATAAATGGCAGACCTTACTTAATATAGATAAAATTATTTAAATATTTCGCTTCCATGGCAGAACACTTAATTTAGATTTAGCTGCTGAATTACTTCATGAAATTCTGATACTGAGGGATGGTAAACATTATTTAAAAAGCCCAAACAACTCTGTAAAAGTATGTCACTACTCTTCATTACCATGTACAGACTCTAAACAGTTTAGTGTCAATAAAAATCCTGACAGTTTTCTAATATTTTGATAAAATAAATGAGTTTTAAGGAGATGTAAAATGTCTTCTCTGGCATGAAGACTTTTAAAATCACATTTTTACTCCTATTAAATCTCAGATGAAAAAAATTTTACATGATCTGAGGCTGACAGTGACATGAAGCCAAAAGCTACCTAAAAAAGAAGAAAAGGTATCTTTTCCGACCAAGCTATATAGTAGATTTTTAAAAGTAACTACTTTATGACAGTTTTTAAAGGTAACACGCCGACAGGTAAAATTCAGCTACAACCGTAATATCTGTAACTTGCTTCAGCAATTCCAATTAAAGCCAACACCAGTCACAGTTTAAAGGGTCCAGTTCTGAAAGCATGTACTGTCAGCCAGTAATAGTTAGGGTACTGCTCACTAAGAGACATTGATGAGATAGGAAGAACAGTGATAGGATCTATCAGCAGAAGTAAGCTATAACCTCTGGTGAAACTTTTCCATGGACTTTTGAAATTATTGTCACTCTGGGGTTTTACATGGAAATACAAAATGAAAGAAAAAAAAAATCATAATTTTACTAACTTCCTGTTCTACCATGTGCTTTGGTTTTATTTCCCATCTGGAATATTCTCCAACTCTATGCATCTGACAGTTTTCTAATATTTTAATATAATAAATGAGTTTTAATGACATCCATCCTTAAGTTCAGAAGAAGCTATAGTGTGCACTTCCATGCACCACTGGCACAGCAAACTATTACATTTCTTTCAGATGTAGATAGAAGTCTGTTGAAAGCAAGAAATCATTCGATACGTATTTGATAATCATGAGTAAAGGTGAAAAATAGCATGTATGCAAATGTCTGTGGTGGATTTTGAAGTACTGTCAATAATTATTTCTGTATTCTTACATCTTACTAAACAATCAGCTCATGGTTTGACTTACACATTTACATGTCCTAAGCATTCTCACTCTGAACAAGGCAGCACTGTATATTATCCTTGGTTACTAGGAATCACACGCAGTAGCATTTCTCACTTGAATTAGGTAGGAGGAGATTGCGAGCCAATTGCTTTCCTCTGAAATATACACGCTGATTGCACAAAAATTCAAAATATTTTACTGCCAGAGTTGATCATCATATAGTTGGTAAGATCATTTGGTAGAGTTGAGACAAGCAAAACAAATGAGTACTGTGTCCTAGGCTCAAGTCGTACTCTCTCAAGAGATCAAGTTCATGGAATTACAAAAATGTTATGCCTGCCAATGACACTGTTGCATGTGAATAGTGCTAAGAAGAAAGGCTGAATAGCCCATTCTTTTACTACTCCTCCAAAATATTTCACAATTGCACTGATTACCCAAAATGTGTATTTGCTTATATACAGCTATCAAACAATTTTGCAGTCCCACCTTCTTTTCAATTAAAATACAAAAAGGCATTCATATTTCATAGTTAAGAAAAAAAACATCAATCGCAAAAAAGCCAATAAAAATAACCAAACAAATCTCACTTTAAACACGTTCTCATACTATTGAGTCAATTTCCCTTAAATTAACATTATTTATAGTTATTTTCTCCTAGAATAATTCCAAACAATGCTTTGCCTTTCTTTAGGAGTTGCTGTGCGAACAAAGAGCTAGGAAATCAAAGTCTCTACAGTATGGGGAAAGAACAGAATCAATTAAGCTTTTACATAACAAAAGTATTCACCAATTCTATGCATATGCTTGCTATAACTAATCCCTGATTTTAAAAGATGTAATACTGCTCTCATTCAAACACTCTCATTCAATTCAAGATGCATGACGAACGTTCTGCATTTAGGAGTATGGAACCTTCAGGTTCAGCATCCCACCCACATGTCCCATCATGGTTGCAATTTTTTATTTTTGTTATTTAAAGAAATGTAACTATCTTTAGAAATGAATACTCATGCCCACACTTAATCCACACCCATATACAGTACTTTAGAGTACATGAGGAAAATGTAGATATGAAGTGGTATTGAGAAATTAAGAACAGGTGTTTAAATACAATCACACAAAATTGCTACCAATTTAATCAAAATAGTTGGGTTTTGTGACCCAGTGAATATACAGAAGATGTTTGTCTCAGCAGTGCTTCTAGACAAGTGTTACAAAATACTGTCTGATTAGCAACCCAAACTTTTAGGAATTACTTTGTGAATGAATACAATGGAAACATACTAGCTGGACTGTAAGTCTGAATAAAACATCCACAAACTAATACATCCCTAGCGAGGCACTGTGTTGTCAATGACAGCACACAGCTAACGGTAGCACCTTCAAGTACCATTTACCAGCCTCAAATCTGTTTCCTCAGAGCTAGGTGTCTTACAGAGACAGAAGTAAAAAACAAGTCCTGTCTTAAAGACCTTGCACCACAGACATAAACCAAAGGCAACAGGTGAATATCACAGGATTAAAAGTCAGCCAGCCATGGTTGGTAAATGGATAGTAAATGTTTGGTAAATGTTCAGAAGAAACTCTTCCTGCTTTTTCTCATGGTAGGATAATTGTAGAGATTATGAAAACATAATAAATATACATGTAGATGTACATATATATATAGGGAATTCTTTTTCTTCTCAAAATTTCCTGCTCTTCACTCAAATGCAAGTGTCTCTGATCAGTTCCCAGTCTCATACATACACAAAACAGAATAACTACTTAAACCAGCACAACTAACTACCACTTAACATGTGTATTGGTATACAAAATGGAGAAGAAAAACAGCTGTCTGCATTTTTTCACTTTACAATCATCTTTTTATGCTGTGTTATGTATAGGGCAAATGTGTGTGTGTGTGTGTTAAATTTCATTTTCATGGATAAATGCATAGTTTTAGCCATCAGGCTTTTAGCTTCACTGCTTTAAAAAAACCAAAAAATACCTCACTGATGGGCCAAAAAATAATGTAAGACTTTGTTACAAATCAAGTTGTGAAAAGTGACAGAAACTTCTTTTTGAACACACTGTCTTTTGTAGCAGGAGGTGTTGTGTTTGGTAAAACTCCAGCAACTTAGCCCATCTGCATTTCTTTTTTTAGTTACAGAGAGTTTAAATAAAAATATACATTCTAATTTCAAAACCAAAAAGCCAGAGATTTTCTCAACTAGTTAATTAAGCTAGAAAACTTGAGAAATTTCTCCAATGCATGATTTAAATGGAAGTAATTTTAATGACAAAAGTAACCTTACTGATCACATATTGTATTTCAAGGACTAATTCTGATTTGAATTAAATGCAAAATACTAAATCTAGCTATTGCTGATATTTGTGTAAAACCACAAAGATTTCTGTAACAGATTTCTGTAAATAATGATTGCTATGCCAAGGGAAGAAATTATTTCAGATTAAATTCATTCTGTTTATGAAACAAATTTTTTGTATTTTAGTAGAAAAAATAAATACTTAGGATCATACTGTTACAGGACGGTACATCATCTGCTATGTCATGTTGCCTAATTTGGACAGAAGCCAAGGTACTAGAGTGATGGCCCTGGGATAACTGCAACCAATACTAAAAATTCTAAGAATAAAACAAGGAAGTCATTAACACGAACATAATTTTAAACATATTTCAAGAAGTGTACTATCTCACAGTACGTCATACGAGCAAGTAGTAGCACGTTGCATGATGTGTTGTAATACTAGGTGCTACCAAGTCCTTTTATCAAATAGCACTGTTACATGTTTACAAGATAATTTACAAAAATATGCATTAAAATAAACATTAAAATCATACACACTGGAAAACAAAGTTTAATAATTTTATAAAGTAAATCTTTTGTAAATATTTACTTAGATAACTAACTAATAGTTGACTAGTTCTAAATAAATTGTCAATGACATCTTTCAAACTGAAAAGAGCTAAACAGAACAGTACAGTACAGAAACATACATTACTTAAATTTAAATATTTTCATACAGAAGTATACATGAAGAAAATTCCATTAGCTCCAAAGAAGTAATTTCTGATGTATTTTGCTGCCTGATAAATCTATGCTGTGTCAGTTTTCATTCAACAGTTAGTATTTGACTACACTAAATTAAATTGCAGGATAATGCACTCACAGATCTTCTCACCATTATATTTATCTATCTTAAAGCTGTATCTTTCACCACAGTGAAAGCAAACAATTATTTGTCCATGTTTCAATGTCTACTTTGTATATATGCTTTATAGTTCCTATTCCTTCCAAAATATAGTGTGGATTAGAGCAAAACACATCTTCCTCTTTTCTGACAAATTCCATGAGTTGAAGACCCTATAATAAAATAACACCACTCCTAATTCCAATATTTCTTCAAATATCTGTGTATTATATGAAGCCAGTAGAAATTAGGTGGTAGATGTTAAAATAAATAGCTCAGCTACTATCTTGTTGATTTGCTATTTGCCACATAGGTGCATAATCCACTGATGTAAACATAGGTTTGCATGAACTGGGAATGAAAGTTATTATTCTCACAGCAACTGGTTTCCTTCCTGCAGAGCACACACTGAACATAGTAAATAAGTTGCATTGAAGTGGTTATGACTATGCCAGTTTATGTTATATGCATTTTAAGGCTGAAACTTAATGTTCTGTGATAATATTGTCTTCATCCCATCTTGAATTGGGATCTATAATTTAAAAGTATTTTTTTCTAAAAAAATATAGTATGTCCATTTCTAATAGTGGCAACAAGCCACCTGCAGCCCAGAGGTATTGTGGAAAGGTAAAGCACTAGACTCTACTTGGAAGAAAAAAGTAATAACATAACATGACCCAGTAATTTGCTCTCATTGCTGACTTTGTAAAATGAGATGAGCAATTTGGCCATAACAATCTGAACAGATTTTGGTCTCATGCTACTGTAACTGAAGCATATATTTAGAGATATTCTGCTTATTCAAACAGAATATGCTCTAGAGAAAAGCAGTTTTGATTTCCAGTTGGGAAAAGTTTATGTAACTTCAGAAAATCACTAAAAATTATAAATAGTTTACCTGTATAGTTTTGGATGCTCTTTACTTTCTATGAGGTATTGGCTAGAACTACAGAATGTAAACCTGGATGCCTCCCAGCTATTCTGCTGTCAGGGCAATAAAAATATAAAATATTGAAATCCTTACCAAAAAATGTTGTAGTAAAATGTAAGACAACAAAGGCTCATCAGAAAACAAAACATAACAACAACAAAACCAAACAAAACCACAAAAAAGACAAGAACAACCAGGTCTGCTATAAACTTCTTTCTTGAGGGGATACACACAAAATAGTTAGAGAAAGGGCAGCCTTTTAAGAAATAGCAACCTTTTATGTTTATTTAACAAGTAAGGGAAAGAACTAGCTTTATCTTCATGAGAGGAGAGACAGATTATGCTTTCTTTCTTAGAAGATCATTGTTCTTCCACTGGGAACACTCACTTGCCGCACAAAAGACATTTAAAGTATGGCCACTTGGATCAGCACTCTACCATGAAGCAGAAGATCTATGTACATAACAGGACCTAAATCATGTAAGACTATTAAGGAATCATTGCGGTCCCTGCAATTCTACAAAAAAATAATTGAAAAGCTAAGGGACTGCCCAAAGACTCATTGTCAGACAACATCCCTAACCTGCATAATGGTGACATGATAGCTCTCTGCCTTTGCAGCAATATCTCAGTGCTCTCTGTAACTTCAGGAAGAACAACAAACACGGTCACAGCAATAATCAAACTACCAGGTACATAAACTTGGATTAGTGTGGCAAAGTATAAATCCCAGTGTAAAAAATTTTAGATGCCTTCCCAAACGTATGTCAAAAAACCATTCTTGTCCACCAAGCTTATTAGACCTCAGTGAACAAACTGAACCTTCGGTGAAGCTCCCTACAGATAAGAAAGAATCTCAAGTTCCCAAATGAGCAGTGTCTGCTTTTCCTAGTTGGAGCATTAGCCATCTCATTGTCGTCCAAATCCAATTTCACAGACACTCTCTGAAGACAGAGACAAAGGAGACTGTTCACTGATAAAGTCTAATGAAAATAAATCACAAAGCCCCAGGTCATCAGCATAGTGATGACAGTGAAGTCTACACTGTGTGCTCCCTTTCCTCCTGACATCGTAGTTTATGTATGATAGGTTCCACTGGACCCTTGTGAAAAATCAGTCTTTGGAGTGGAAAAAAATCCTTCCAAAATTACTTTTAAAAACTCAAAAAGAAACTAAGAATATCTATTTAAAGAAAACAATGTCAACCAGTCTGAACCACAGCCAGATAAGAAGAAGAATAAATATTACAGTTATGTCCAGTGAATGGGTCACTGCTTCAGAACAGCAAGATCTGGATTCATGAACCTGTTCTTCTAAAGACATCTGATATATAGTCATAGATTATAAAAAACACATTGGAAGAGTCTTCACAAACCATTATCTGGATTCACTAAAACCAGATTGCACCTTGAATTACAGGACTCAGAAGTTAACATACAGCTCTCATAAAACTTTGTCCAGACCAAGCAGAGTGGAAACAATACTTTATGTCTTTTAAAGATCTCTTGTTTGTCAATATGGAACTTGGCTTTTTTTTTTTTTTTGTCCCATCATAACTTTTGAATCATGATCAGATGATATTCACTACAGCCAGGCATCAATATATATTTTTTGTTTTCCAAGACTATAATCCTCTTTTGCAATGTAGCTGCTGCCTCCTCCAGTCTTCTTTGACAGTTTCCTGACAAAAATATACTCCATATCTATTTCTCCATATCCACAATATCTCTTAACTTGTTACAGGAGATAAACACTTTTATATGGTCATGGATCCAGCAGGAGTTATGTATAGAAGGAGGTCAATACCTAAACACTTTTGAAGACTTTAGTCTTTCTAAATCTCAGTTTTCCATCTATCAACTATGTATAGCAGTACTTTGCAAAAGGTTTTTGAGGTTACAACCATTTAATATTATCAAGTGTTCACATAATTTATAGTAATGGAAATACATTCTAAAAGTACATGGGCTTTGCAGCCAAGCGATATAGACAAGAATATCAAAAACTGCTGACAGTTAAGATCAAAAAAACAACCCTTATCCTCAACGAAATATTAATGATGCTATATTCAGACCTGAACCAAAGAAGTAAATGTCAGAACTCCCTAATCATTGATATTTTTTAAAAATATCAGACATTCATATAAAATAAAGCACAGGCACCCTGTTCACGTCTTCCTTGTGTTCCGGAGAAGTGTGCAGCCCTTGAAGAGGACTGTACTTTCCCACTGCTCCCTAAATCCACTGAATGGGTAATAAAAGAGAGAGAAACAGTATGAAAAAATACGAAAACAAACTCAACAGCTTGCATAATAAGTTATACATCTTTCATACAGACATAGATATATATATACACACACATATAGACACAAATGAGCAGGTGAAATTGAATTAAATCTTAAGAAATGGATGACAAGTCTAACTCCCAATCAAATGGCGTACACTTCACTACCAGTGATGGGAGATGGAAAGTTTTTTGCAGAAGCCTTCATATTAATGATAAAAGTCTGCCTTATGAAGACAATGTTTGGGGTGTCTAGTGCCTATGGCTACAGATTTTAAAGCATAAAATAAAGGGTTCAGATAAGAATTACATAGTCCAATTATCAAATTTCTTCTTCATTAATTAATCTATTTATGTGATATGTTAAAGATGGAGTGAAAAGCATATATCTTTAAATGCTTAATTACAACAGTTGTAGGAATTTTATAGAGAGAGTGATTATTCATTATTATAGTTAACATCATCAATTTCCTCATAAGTTTTAAAACAAATATAAATAGCATTAAAAATCCACATAATTAATGTTGAAATTGAGCAGAAAACCATTTTTATAATTAATAGCAAATGTAATTTTATCATTCCTCATACTTTAAATGAAAAATTTACACTATTCTTTTTTGAAATTAGTTTTAGAAGCATCAGTACTTAATGCATGCTGCCAAACCTTTGAAGTAAGAGTGCACAAGTATTTTCTATATGGTATGATATGATTTCAATCAAGTGATGTCATTTCCATCAGTATTTAAGATTAATCAGAAATCCCTGATACTGAAGAATAGGAAAGGTTTGGGAATTGAATTTACATTTGCTTTAATATTTTTTTATTTTGTCAGTCAGATCTCAGGTTAAATGCAATAGTTTGCCTAAACATTAGAGCAGGATAATCTTCAAAGTTAATTTTCAGTATTATATTGATTAACATAAAACAGTCTGGTTTACATTATGAGTTCTAAAAAAAATCCCAACCACAGGTTCAGGAAGTGTTGCAATTACATGCAATCACATAGCTTTCCCAAAGAAAACCTGAAGTCCTTATTCAATTTGGTTAATCCTCACTCTTGTAAATCTCCCAGTGTAGTCCACTGCAATCTCAGGATTTCAATTTCTATTTGAAAACAAGTAGCTACTATCAAAGAATTTATGCTTTCTGTAAACCACAGAATCTGTCACTAAAGGAGGGAGAAAAGGCAGAATGAGTATTGGGAAAGGTGTAGACTAAGTAAACAAAAATTGAGGGTTTGGGGTTTTTTTAATACCATGCTTCACTATTTAAATTGAATATGACTTCATTTTTCCTAAGTCATCACCATTCAGTTCCGATACCTCATCGTGTTTCCTACACACATTTGGAAAAACATTAAGTTCTAGTGTAGCTGTGACAGAAAAACATTTGGAGAGTCTGCAATAAGAGGGCAGGGGAAAGGCTGTGCTGTTCCATACGTAGTTTATTTAAACTAAATAAAGTCAAAGCACCATGCTCATATGACAGAAATGATACAGGCCAGAGGGAGCAAGGGCTGTCTGCAAATAATCATCTTTATCTGACAACTGGAAACTAGATATTGAGCCAAAATGTCACATGACATACTGTCATGTTCAGAAGTAACTCAAGTTCTTCAATTTCTGTTTAACTGCATTTTCTTCACATATGGCAGCTAACTACATCAGGCTTATTCAGGTTTACAAATTTATCAGAGAACCTTCTTTTAAAAATACAAACATTTCCAATATTACAGACATTCAAAATATTCCCTTTTATTGTAATTATATTAACATACATTCTAAAAAACTGTTTCTAGTTTTTAGATGCCTAATGACCGTTCTGGTTAAGAGAATACCTGTAGTCATGAAAAGTATCAATGCTATTTTACTGGGAAACAACGAAGGCACAGCTGAGTTAACATAGGATTCCACGTAGGAAATTCTGGGCTCATTTCTGCCACGTGATCTCTACATAGAAGGAGGGAGGTTGAGACAATTTATATTGATTATATGCTCAATGTAGTCAGGAACAAAACAGGTCATAAAGAATTTGTGAGTCATTTACAGCTGATTCAGTGTAAGAATGGGAAACAATGCAGGCATTCATACCATATAGCCTTGGACATATAACACTGTGTTTCCTTCATATTCTACAGAAAAAGGAAAGCTTTTCTACAGGGCAAATCAAAGCACCTCAACCGAGCTTCTACACGAACATCTAGAGAAGCCTCCTGGTCATCATCAACTATAAAGTTAAAAAAAATCCACAAAAAAACAACTCAAAAAAACCCTGCTAGTACAATGAGCTCCTACTTGCCCAGTCACTTTTTGAAAATTTTTTTATTTATATTTGGGCTAGCATGAGATTTCCCTAAGTCTCTCCTCTTTAAGTCATTCTATTTCATATCTATAATTAAATTATTCTTTGGATTAAAAAAAAAATAAGGAGCTTGGCATCTGCCCCAGCTGATAAGGGTGCTTTTCATCACTTCCTACTACTTGGTCCAATTAATATCTACCCCAGTAAGAAATATTAACAAGACAGACTCAGTGGGTATGGTGCTATGATGCTCCAGGATGTTCTAACTTTGCAATTGGGGCACTCTTTTAAGAAATGGAAAGTTTTAATTCCATCTCTCAGCTCCAGATAAGTCAAAAGAATAATTCTAATTGTTGTTTCCTATCTTACATGTACATAAGCACCTTAAAAATTAAAGGCACATCATTAGGATGAAAGCTCCTCCTCCTCTGGACTGTGAATGGCATCTTAGTCTAAGATTTTAATAATTCATTTCCAAGTCTTCTTTGCTTTTATTAAAAGTACATGTCATGTTAAACAAACCAGCATTTAATTTCCCCTCATATTTTCTAAAAAGTGAGATTCCTAGAGAAAAAGATCACTTGGGTTGACCCAAATAAATTATTCTCCGTTTCTAGGACTGTCAACAAAAACCAATAAAATTAACAACTTCACTATTTCACAAAATGGTAGTTAAAAAGGACTCGAAGGATTAGTTCATCTTACTAAGTTATGGCTTTGCAAATATCACCAATACCACAGAACAGTGTGAGCATATTTAAAAACTCAAAAAACTCTGTGTCCTGCTCATGTGGTCATCAGCCTTTACCTCGACCACTGCAGCCCTCTCACTAGCCTCAAAAAATGTAATCCTGGCCCACTTACGTCTATTCACAGCATTTCTAGAGAGATCATTATCTTGTCATCACTTTGATTGTATCATCCTTTGCTTAACATCCTTTCCCTGGCTCCTCAGTTTCCCTATCACATCAAATACCTTTTACTTGTCTCCAATTTCAAAATCCTTTGCAATTTTATTCTTCCCTATCTCGTCATATGCTATCATTATAGCTCCTGAATCATTAATCTGCCTCCTGAAATTAGAAGGCTATTTGTACATTCTCTTACACTCTCCCTTAAGCTACCCAAAAACTTAGGTTACTGTCAGCCTAAAAAAATCCTTAAAATGTCCTTAAAATTCAGCTCTGAATTACATTGCCAGAAAACTGGGCTAAACTAGGCCACTGGTGTATTGAGCTGAATGAGTAGTATGGGTTTCCACATCTTCACACTCTTATTTGATAGACTGCCTTCCAGTTGGTTTTCAACTGTTATTTTTTTGACTTCTTAGCTTTCCAAAAACTACTCAGTATAAAAGCTCTGTCAGACACAAACCAAGTTAATGCTGCAGATTCATATTTAAAAGAAACAAATGCTGTGAGTGTTGAGCACTCAGGGATCCAGATACTGATATTTCACTGGCTCGGGAAGCCTCCAGTCTTTAAATTCCTTTAGTATCTTATATTCATTGGCATAATTCAAGAATTGGCACAAAATGTATGAAGGTTGGTACACTGCAGTAAGTTAAAAAATTCAAAATAGCAGAGGAGATTACAAGCAAGCTGAAAGACTTATAAAATGAAAGCACTTATTTTATAGTACCTGTAGTTGTACTAGAGGGCAGGACTTCCAGTCCACTAAGAGACATTCATTTAAACGCCTTGCAGCCGCAAGTTCCCATGACAGATTCTGCCCTTTAATAAAATCAAGTTATTCCTTTTAAATGTTATTGGCATTTTATAGGCTGTTAAAAGGAACAGAGCTCAGAATGTTTATATTGCTCTGAGTCTCCCTGATTGTGTCCCATTCTGATAACCACCTGTCTGATGAAGCTTTGATTGGGTATGCATCTTCTGCAAATAATTCAATAGGAAACAAACATGTTACTGTTGTATTAAAAACAGAATGTGTACTGGGACCTAAGATTATTGGTCAGTGCTGGAATTTTCCAGGCATCTGGTCTGTAGCTCACATTGCATGCAGTGAATTATATCCCAGTAATTGAGAATGATGAATGATTTGACCCTCTTAAATATATAATGAGGGAAAAAACAGCACAGCGAGAGCCAAGATTTAGGCAATTTTAGCCTCCAGGAAAAAACAGTTGTAACCCAACACCACCTACAAATCCCAGCGGGTCCTTTGGTTGGGTAGTATGTCATGTACCTTGGGTAATACATCTTGCATTGTAGGCAAGAAGAAACACTAATATTGATCTTCTACACCATGAAAAACCATATGTAATGTCAAAGAATTTAGAGGTTTACACAATAAGGTTAAAAACACCACTTAATCTCTTGCTTGGGTTTTTTTTTCCTGTATAGGAATTTTGTAAAACCCTGTAAAAGGTAGGATTGCTAAAGTAAGTGTTACAAAAGACTGCTAAATTACTCTGATACAATTTAATGTCACAGTGGCAAGATAATACCTCTTTCTGCACATGCCTCTGTAATATTACGGTGACTTTACAAAAATATAAAGTTAGCAGCATATCTTGAAGTCAAAAACCATGACAATTACTAATTTCATGCTGGCATTTCACACTGGGATATCCTGCTGCGGTAAGAGACTGTCTGGGACCAACCTCCTATTCACATAGACACTGAAGTCAGAGGTCAGCTCACTTCTGTTATGATTTGTCTCTCTTCCCAGCTGGCCACCCTCCTTCCTGCTGCACTGAGTGGAAACAGCAAAAGGCAGAACCTCTGAGACTTTGGAAAGATGCTGTCTACAAAGTAGCAGAATTAAGTACACCGATGACAAGGCAGCTATAGGACTTGGGGGTATTGGCCTTGGTTTATCATTCTGCAACACTAGATAGAGGGAAGAGGACTGAAAAAAGTTCATATACTCTCCTAAAATTTTTATTTAAAAACACCAGGCAGCACTGTTGGTTTGTATAAGGAGGACGAGAAGTGAAAGGCAGACAAATGATGAATAGATAAAAGGAAGAAAGCTAAAAGTGAAGAGGGTCTAACAATGACTAAGGTGGCACCATCCTGGTATTCTTGCTTCTTTTACCTATTTTGTCTATTTGGACAGTCAGTTGCTACAAGCAGTTTCTGGTCAGTTTAACTGGTCAATAAAGAAATTCACTGCTCTCTCTTGTCTGTGGTTCAGAGACATGCATGCTTAATGCTGTAGAAGATAAGCAAGTGAACAGTCTGCATTTCTGTTTTGGCACAAGGATTACATTTAAATATGAATGGGGAGATCTCCTGCAGCTGACAGAAGTGCTCACTCATTCCACCACTGCTGCAGAGATGTTGCCACCAGCTCCAGGGTCCCATTTTCAGAGCAGCAATTCAGATAATGCATATTTATAATGTTTTTACAGTCGAATGAGTTAACAAATCACAAACAGCTTGAATTACACAAGAAGTACCAAATAACCAATCGGGTAAAGCCTTAATTTGATACATCTGTATTGTGTGATGGGCTCCATTGTATGGACTCCATCCTGCTCCATATGCATTGAAAGCACTACATTTGTGCTCTGAAAGACAGCAGCTGCTTCACATCTTCCACAACATCTGAAGAGAGTTTTACATTCAGTGTACTCGCAAGCCAAGAACACACATCTCTGGTACAGCATAAGGGAGAGTATTTCTCTGAGTACCCAAACTCTATCTGCTGCTCAGGACAACTACATGTGGCAGAACATAGGAGGATTTGCCAAGGAAATACATTGAGCTGTTAAACGTGTACTCCAATAGAAAAAGACGACACAAAATTATACTAACAGTTCTAAATGTTGTGACAGATCTGTGAAACTTTGTATAACACATCCATAGTTTCAGCACTGGGAGCTAATTTCCACAACCAGAATGATAGTTTTCTTCCTGAGCATTTTCTATTGTGCCACTAAAATAAAAACACTAGAAAAACAGAGAAAAGTCATCTTCTCTGAGATTACTCTTATTCAATGAGCTCTTATTATCCATTTTTATGGTAACTTTTTCTTCTAAGTTCTAATTTGTAGTTGATTTACCTTTTTATAGTACATTTTGTCTAAGTCTCTTGCAGTACACAGCTATTAGTGAAACAAAAAAAAAATCTCACTTTTCATTTTCTAGATGAGGCAACTTTTTCTTCTGATTTTGAAACTTTGTGTCAAATTCTTTCTTGTTCTTACAATAACCAACTTCCTACACAAACATTTTAGTTCTTCCCAGCTAACCCAGCTTACATATCTGTAAAATGTATTCTACATCTTTTTCCAAATTGGTTTCAGTGCTCTAAACTCATCTCCATTTCCTAAAACTGCTTCTTGCAATGATAATAGAAAAATGATTAAAACAATGGTTTAAAAGGCGAGAGAAGAGATCCAAAAAAATATTTTATTTACACTGTTGGAATAAAATTATTTATTTGTGTACCATCATATCCCATTTTCCCCTTATTTCCTCTTATTTTTTAGAATGTGCATGTTTATGTGTTGCTATATAGAATCTGGCACCAATGAACTTTCAAAGAATGAGATACTTATTTATTAGAATAATACAAACAATTATGATTAAAACAAAACTGCTGGTTTTCTGTAAATGCTATCTTTACATTCCTGTTCCCAAATCTGGTATATTCCAGTGTTGAACTTAACTCTTAGAGACTAGCACTCTGGAGATATTATTTACCAAGCTAGCCACAAAATATCCAAATAATATGAGTGTTACTATGCTTTTATCACATTAGTTTGTCTAGTGTAAAGATATCCTATTACAAACACAAAAGCAATATTGTTTAGCTATGAAAAAAGCAGGAAGTCAGGAGCTAACAAATACCACCAAACAAAAGCCAAAGCAAACTCAACCACCTGGTAATTTACCCATTCGTGCATTTTACCCGGAAGATTTTGTAATTCATAAATGAATGAGAAGCTACCAGAGTTCTCTTTTCTAAAGGCTTTTATGTTAATTGAGTTTGCTCTGAACATTTTCATATATCACATCAAGTATGCGATGAGGTGCCAAAGCACTTTGTTAACAAACTTATTTCCCAGATGTGGCTAAAGCAGGGACAGAAGGCTCGAATGTTCTAACATACCTAACAATTCAATTACAGTTATCTTACGGTGCCATCACATATTTTTCTTCAACAATCAAACAACCTCAGCTGGAAACTCCAAGCAATAACATAAATAAAGGACCATCTGGCAAGAATAATTAAGGAAGGCTGGAAATAAAACATTAATTAGTGCAGTAGTTCAAACGACCTTCACAGGCCTTATTATGAAATTATATCCAAAACAGATAATCATTTATTTCATGTTACAGTTATATTTAACTAAGCATGAATAAATAATAATATCATTTTAGGATGCTATTACACTGTTATTGACTCAAACTGATTTTGAAACTGTCTTATTTTTCTATAACAATAAAATTAGAATGGAAAACAACCTACATCAGTTTAGAATGGCTGCCTCAGTTTTCCCCTGTTTCACATCAATGAGTCAGACGAATCAAGCTCGTTTCAAAATTTACATACTAGAAAGGAATAGAATTGTTTGCCAGGACAATATGCATGCAACTAATTGCTTTTAAATCATTTACATTTGTTTTCTCAATTTTGGAAGAAAAAGAAAGGAAGTCTAGAATTACTTGCTTTCTGATCTATGAAATGAAATGCCAAACACTAATGTTTCTTAAGATCTGTACAGAAATATACATTGCTAGCACAAACTTAGGGAAGAAATCTTCTTGTACCTTTCAAAATCGTTGCTACTTTTACTGATGATCTTAAGCTGGTTGCAATTAAAAGAATTCAACATATTTCTGCATAATCTGCAGATAGGTAATGGTTGTCTCAAATGCCATCATTATCCTCAAAGCATACCATGGGGAAAAAGATTCCTTGAAAATATAATATAGCCAGGTTGTTCAAAAGGGAAAAAAAAGAGCTCAGTACTTTCCCTCTTCTGTACCTTTTCCAAACTGCATTTTAAATGTATGCATGAATTATTTAAAAAGTTACATCCGTATATTTTCTGGGTTTGTTGTTTCAGTTGAGCATTATTAGAAAAATATGCTAAGGCAAAGGATTTTAAAGAGGACTATAATTACAATACATTAGTTATTTTAATTTATTGTTGTAGGGAATTGCCATCCAGCCAACAAGACTAGAGTCTTCATTACTTGGTGGAGTCACCTTCTCCGTATCCCCAGGCTACAGGACGACAAGCGACTGAATGAATTATCCTGGACCACAGCCAACAGCATGTCCTTTAGTTACCAGGCAGACAATGACAAAGCTCCCGAAAGTCTCAGACATCATCTGGATAAGCAGGCACAGGGGACAAAATCCTCCTCAGGGAATCTGAAGACCAGATCCACTTATGAAGATCCATTACTAACTAAAGAACTACAGAAGTGCCCAATGCCACCCAAGGCCAAGGGAACCTGGATGAATTTTCTGCTGATATGTTATTGTTTCCATTAGTGACTTGTGCCTAACACAGCGTGTTGTTCACAACACGAAATGGTGCAAACAGGGAAAGTGCAATTCTAATGGTGATACTGAGGTAATGAATGCTCTTTTATTTTTCTTAAATTCTACTGACTTAACCTCACAAATCTTATTAGGATCACAGATATATTGCTTATATGAGATGGTACTGCTTTTTAGATTGAGAAATGACCATTGACTGTTAAGGAAGTAAATTACTACTAGAACCTGCCAGCATTACATCTTAAAAAGAATTTAATTATTGCAAAACTTGGGCACATATAGTAAAAATGGGAAAAACCCAAACCCACAGACACAAATAGGTGGCTCTATGTTACTGGACAAACTATGTCAGTGGGACATGAGAGAAACAAACTAACAACAGCTGATGAGGAACTTTACTGAGAGAAAGTGGAATCTGGACAACATACATCCATAGGGAAAGGTGCTGAAAGGAAGGAAGTAATCTCGGCTATTTGGGAAAACAGGATCTAAAAATACTAGGGTCATAGACAGGCAGTACTTACAGTTATCTAAGGGACAGAGGAAAGAAAATACTAGGGGAACAAAAGAAAGGTGAAGGGCCACAGATCAGACTGTAATAAGTCAAAGATAAAAAAGGAAGAGGTCTGGACTCAGTACCAGTATGAACTATGAATCAGTTGCAGGCTGGAGAGCTGGGAACAGGCTTGTACTGAGACAGGGAATACAGATCCAGAAAGTGGAGCTATTTCTCTGTAAGAGAGCCTACCTGGTTAACGCAGAGATCTCCACAGAGCTCTCTGATCACCTCCCTGTGCTAGCTGTAGAAGTGCATCTCTAGTTAGGATGCTTTAGACGCCGTGACTCCGCACAGGGGTAGGGGAAGGCAGATGGTCTGACAGTCTGTGCAATGATCTCAATGAGTCCAAGTTTCAAGATCAAGCAAAGGATAGTGAACGGGGAGGGACTGGTGCTCTGTTGTTCCTAGTTCTTGGCCCTGCATTTTTTAGGTAGATGTTTTTGCTAAGTGAGAGTAGAAGACTTAGTTGTCTGATGTTCAGGTATGTGAAAGAAAAGTACTTATTTTCCAACCAAAAGCTGAACCTACATGAAAAAAACCCAACACAAAAAAAAAACCCAAAAAACAAACCAAAACAAAATGATTCAAAAAACCCAAACAATCCAAAAAATGAAACACAGGATGAGCCAACATAACCAGAAATATTGTTTCACTATTCTCATTGTCTTTAGCCCTTGCATCTTCTAAGAAGCCTTCCAGGGTATGAATTCCTCAGGAACTGTGTAGGAATTGAGGCACTCATATCCTCCAACACCATTAGCTGACACTACAGTAACAACCAAGTCCTACGTCCTCTCAGTAATCCCCAAGATTTCTGCAAACAAATGGTGTAACTCAAGTGCATCAGATACGCATATGCCTCAAATAGTACATATAGCTGCATCATATCCCAAATACCCATCAGATCCCAAAAACATCCCAGATTGCTTCAGAGACATGTGACCAATTCCTTTTCTTCTTCATATTTTACAGACATTACTGAAGTCATCTTTGTGGATGGACAAATTTCAGACTGCAGAGATATTGAACAAGGGCTGACCTGACAAAGTCTGCTCTGCATCAAAATTCTGACCCGCTGAATGATGTTACATAAAGCAATAAAAGATCATGCTGCAGCCTCATGGGGGCAAGGCACTCTCAAAAAATTTGCAAAAGTAGCCCACATTCAAAGTGTCTTCTAATTTCAGAGGATAGCCTCAGGTGACAAGAATGCAAAAAGTGCCTCGATAATCTCAGTCTTACCTAACTGAGAGGAGAGAATGGCATCTGATTGGACTGGAAATCCATCAGCTATTCTGCATGACCCTAAGTGTTATGGTACCACTTATCAGAAAAGAAGAAAACCTCAAAAATAAACTGCAAGATGGTAATGAGGTACCATTATAGAGACACAAGGTATGCTTCTGATGAATTGGTGATGTTATTACTTCCATGGTAGATCTTAATAGGTTTTATGAAACACGGTATAGCATTTACATGAAATCTCTATGAGAGAAGATGAAAAGAGCCTTTTCTGATTTTCAGTGAGTCTTTTTGGAAGGTGTTTTGGTACTTTTGTGGCCCTTCTAGTAAAAGAGATAGAGAGATCCCTTTCTTGGAAGAAATCTATAAAGGGCAATGCAGTTTCCTCTTGAAGCTTCTGACTTTTTCAGAGAGATTTGTCAAGGGCAGAAAAAGAGCATATATTATTTTCTTTGAAGTGATTGATAGCTTAACAAAACAGTACTTTTTTCATGTCAAATAAGGACTTGTACAGTGAAAGGTTGCTTTTCAAGTCTCTCTGGCCTAAACGAAATAAACAGTTTGAGTATCCATCATTAGCAGGTATAATAGCTCTGCAGGAGATAGAGCTTGCAACTTGAAGAGCTATGCTCTCCAATTAAAGCTGAGAAAATGCAGAAAAATAAAACAGAAAAATATTCCCTCAGGGAACTTTTGTATGAAAAACTATTAAAAACAATTTCCACCAATAGAAATTTATATAGTCTAACCAATGGAAGAACAGGTACTGTCAAAACACCACCTTTGGCGACACATACCAAGACAACACTGAAAGAGAACCTTAAGATTTCACTTGAAAGAGAACTCTAAAGATTTCTTTTTCTGTCCTCTAGTCTCCAGAGCCATCATTTCACATGTTCAGTTTACACTTATTTCTCCTCCTTCCTGAAGGATGAGGGTGACCTCATTCATGTTTATAAATTTGTAAAGGACGAGTGTCAGGAGGAAGGAGCCAGGCTATTCTCAATGACAGGACAAGGGGCAATGGGAGCAAGCTGGAGCATAGGAGGTTCAACCTGAACATGAGGAAAAACTTATTTACTGTAAGGATTACGGAGCACTGGTCCAGGCTGCCCAGAGAGGTTGTGGAGTCTCCTTCTCCGGAGACATTCAAAACCCGCCTGGATGTGTTCCTGTGTGACCTGGTCTGGGTGATCCTGCTCTGGCAGGGGGGTTGGACTGGATGATCTTTCAAGGTCCCTTCCAACTCTTAATATTCTTTGATTCTGTGATTCCTACTGAACGTCAACAACTTCTGGTTTTCATTATTATGAGTGTGAATTATAGGGAAAATTACATCATCAGACTGCTTTTTTCCTCCGTCACAAAATAGAAATTACTGACAATTCTAAGTTCCCTGTTTCATATTTATCTTCATATCTTTAAAACACAAAATTATGAAAACAGAAACTTAATAAAGAATCTTACCAATACTGAAAAAAATCCCTTTAATCCTATGATTGTATTGGGGTCTGGAATATTGTGTCCAGTTCTGGGCCCCTCAGTTCAAGAAGGACAGGGAACTGCTGGAGAGAGTCCAGCGTAGGGCTACAAAGATGATCAAGGGAGTGGAGCATCTCCCTTATGAGGAACGGCTGAGGGAGCTGGGTCTCTTTAGTTTGCAGAAGAGGAGACTGAGGGGAGACCTCATTCATGTTTATAAATATTTAAAGGGTGAGTGTCACGAGGATGGAGCCAGGCTCTTCTCGGTGACAAACAATGATAGGACAAGGGGTAATGGGCACAAGCTGGAACACAGGAGGTTCCACTTAAATTTGAGAAGAAACTTCTTCTCAGTGAGGGTGACAGAGCACTGGACCAGGCTGCCCAGAGAGGTTGTGGAGTCTCCGTCTCTGCAGACATTCAAAACCCGCCTGGACGCCTTCCTGTGCAACCTCATCTAGGTGTTCCTGCTCCGGCAGGGGGATTGGACTGGATGAGCTTTTGAGGTCCCTTCCAATCCCTAACGTTCTGTGATTCTGTGATTCTGTTTTTTTATGTTTATAACACAATCCAGATATTAAATTCTGAGCCAAATGAAATATTTGTATTGAAAGTACATCAGCACAACTAAGGGTCTAGAGGAAAATTTTCAGTCATCAATCCCTCCCAAGCCTACACCATTCCTAGAAGAAGGGGTATACTCCCCACTTTGGAAATATTGTATATCTAGCCTTTCAATGAATGACAAAATAAATCCTCTATACAGAAGACAGACAATTCTGCACCTATTGAAATTAAATAAACCCAATAGGAAACAATAGGCTTCTAAAACAGCCACACAGCAGGAAACGCTAAATGTAACTAGACAATTTACAAGATATTGTCAATCTAATTGTAGTGAAAAAGTAATATAAATGAAAAGCATACAAAAAAAATCCCCTCACATTCTTACTTTATTCCCTGGAAAATAAATATCAAGCATAAATACAAAGCCAATTTTCTACTTTTTTTGAATACTCTAGAAACATATCCATGTACACTAAAATTTCTTTCTCTGCAGTTATCTCTATATAAGGAAGGCAAAGGGAATGGAGTAGTCTAACATGATACCAATAAAATGAAAGCATACATTAATTCATTTTTATTATGCAAAAGATGATGGTTTGTGAAAATGCTAACATAAGCATTTCACATCACTCAGTTTTGTATAGAAGACTATGAACTAGTTAAGCAAAGCTTGATAACTGGACCTAAAATGTGATACCCCTAAGGATTCCTTAGTGTGGGGACAGTAACTCCATTAGGTTTAAGGATACACAGTTACATAGATTTTCTACATACTATTTGCTTACTAACTAGTGGTCAATTAAATTCATTGCTCCAAGATGATTTCTAGGAACTACAGAAGACTGAGTTTAACTTCTAGGGTAGTGGAAGTCAATCTAAATCCAAACACATGTATCTCTAAGCCTTTGAACCAGCCTCTTAATAGGTCACTGCTTAATATGGTTGATTGAATACAAGAACTGTTACAGGAACTATTGAACTACTTTCTGTGTTGCATGAAACAGAAAATTCTGTCTACGTGAAGCCATTCAGAGAACAGCACTGATCATTTGCCAAACATAATAAAAGTTGATGGTAATTATGTCATACCACACATCTAAAAATTGGATTTGTTAAATATGTTTTAATAGTTGAATTGTTTCAATAAAAAGTAAAAAGTGGTCTTACGTATAACTTTTTCCTGACAAAACAATTATTAAGCATTTTTCATGCTTTCATTTAATATCTACATTTCAAACATCATTAGCAATGACCTGGTGACAGGAATACGCTAGAGCTGGCATTTGTCAGAGCTGACAGTACACTGGAAGGAAGAGGAGCAGTGTTCTCCCATCTCTGCCCAGATTTAACCTGTGAACCACAGTGCGGTATTTAACAACCCAGACATTATTTACTCCAGCTGTTAAACTGGAATCATAGCTCTCATTTTTGCATAGTACTTTCAGATACTTAAATGGAAAGCAAGGCAAACAAAATGCTTGTTTTTCTTAAAATCTATATGATCTTACAACTTACTTGGGAAAAGAGAAGTGTCTGACAAATATATAGAAGTGCATGACAAATATATACACATAGATACAGATATAGGCACAATTCACACAATTCACTGTCATTACAAATTATATATGGTACAAGTGGTTTATGTCGATTTTTGACCCAAGTTTTGTCTCTACTGCTTCTGTCAAGAGTTCCTGAAAAGGCATCAGCATGTTCTATCTTTTTAGAACAAATATTAGATGTTTTATTTTTTTAAAAAAATTTCTCCTTTCCTTCTTACCTCTGCAGAAAGAAGGCATTTTTCCCTCTATTTACTAATTAATATTTAAAATATTTCATTTTGAACTTCTGGAATGAAAAAAAAAGTAAATATGTTCATGTTACTTTGAGAGATTGATATCCTCACAAATCTCTTACAAATACTTCAGTGTTCTTAAGTATTTTAATATTCTAAAACAGGACTTCTGTATCTCTTAATCAGTAATAAGTCAAATGGAGGTCTCAATAAAGTAACTCATGGGACAATATAATGAAATATATCAAGCTGTTCTCAAAATATACTTTTAAAATACTGTAACTGAACTGAAATTATTGTACTCTAAAATAACAAAAGTCATAGAAGTGTCTACTACCCAAGCATAATATTTATTGCTTATGGTGTCACAAAATTCCCAGTCTTTTTCAAGGCATTTTTTTTTACCCTGGAAAGAGAGTGAGGTAAAAAGGGAGATTCTTTCATTCACACCTCAAAGGTCTTATTTTTTTTTAAAATGTAATATATGTAGAACAAAATAAATAAGAAACAATTGCTTATAATAGAAAATATTATAGTTCTAAATTCCATCCACACATAACATATCAAGATTTTTTTAGTTTGAAACAGTCATGCATCCATCAATGGCAGAAAAACAGTCAGGAGGAATTAAATATGCAGAACACAGCTAGAACATACTGAGAAACTTTAAAAAAAAACCTCAAGGGCAGATGCTTAAGCAGCATATAGTCCAAAAACAAATAGCTTGGGCCAGGTCCCTGTTAACTGTAAGTATTCTAATTACTGAGACAGATGATGTTTCAAATGAACGTAAGCCACTTTGGCTGAGGTACAATTCCTAAATGTTGTATAATTTTATTATGCCTTTTTACATTTACAACAAACTGTGAACGCACAGGAAAATTCTACCAGAGAGAGTGTAAAGTATTA
>NW_010164445.1:44391-112874 GCF_000695765.1 Mesitornis unicolor | reverse complement strand
TTAAGTAATTCGAAGTATTCTTATTGCAAAACCCATAGCATACGCCTTGTGATACTGTACCTGGAGCACTGTCTCCAGTTTTGGACCAAAAGGCAAGGTTATTCTCTTCTGTATCTGTATTTTTTTTTTAAATAGATCTGCATTTTCTGGCCAAATAATTTACTATAATGAGGAACCTCACCTCAACAGCTACATTGGTTTCAACAGGTAGATAGTATGGCCTAAGTTAGAGGGTCATCTGGGATTCCAGGTTCATCTCATTTCCTATTTGGATTAAATCACTTTAATGCTTTATGTTGATTTTCATGTATCAGCTCAAAGTGGGTTCAGCATTCTAAGACAGACTGCGCATTAGAACAGTGTAACTATATCACAACATCCACAGATTTGATTCAGGTTTTCTACATTATTTGTCTGCATCAGAATTTGACATTGTCTCTTCCCATAACACATAAGCAGCAATTGTTTCATACACCGGAAATAAAAAATATATAATTCACTTTGTAGAAAAACTACCAATGTGGCTAATATGTGTAATTCATTAACATGACGAGGGTAATCATTGTACGCAAAGATATTCAATTCTATAAATCTGAAAAAAAAAAATAGTTAATCCTAGTATTTTTAGTAAGTTACTTTCACAAATGGAAGTAAAGTTGAACTAAAATTTATATAAAAGTAAAAACTCAACTATTTTAATGTATGATATATAAAGCCATGATCTTATAAAGTCTGAACTCTCATTAACAGTCTCTAGCTACTTTTCCTGAACTTTGTAGCTCTCGTATATGATCACTCAATACTTATTATCACAAGGAAACAGTTTTATATTCCTCATGATTTCACAAAATTTTAATGGTTAAGGTAAAAATTCTATATATATTCAACACTTCAGTCAAAGTGATTTTTTTTTTCAAGAGTGCAAAAATTTCAGATAAAATGTATCCTTTTTTCCTAAAAATTAAAAATTCACATTTTCCCCCCACATTAGGAACAATCTCACTATTTTATACAGTCAAAGAGGATCTTGTACTTTAATAGTTTGGAGAGAAACTTGAAATTTGGCAAGTAGGATATTAGTATTATGATTTTTGCCTTTACTTTTTCATGAGAAAAAAATAAAAAACTATGATCAGATAATAAAAGACTATTTTAAGACAAATATAAAGGACATGAATTATGCAGGAACTTGAGCAACCTCATTCAGGACCTCTTAACTTTGGAACAATGTTATTTGAAACTTTCAAAGTCTTTCAACATCTTTAACAACAAGGTCTTTTGAGTTTATATTAAACCCCTGTGTTTTAGCACCTGAGCTCAGCAGTAAAAGAGTGGCAGAGTGCTATGACTTTCAGGTCATGATGATTCCTCTCTAATTAGTTATAATTCCACAAAACAAAATAGTTACTACTTCACTTGTCTATTACAAATCAAAAAGGACTTTCTTTTCTCTTTCAGCCAACTTTCTTCTCAGATAGATGTGCCAAAAGACTCTCAAATCTGTATACTGGGGATAATACTTAATCTTATAGGAATCTTAATACATATCCCAGTTGACTTTGTTACTATATTGCTGTAAAATTCTATTACTAAGAGATTTTTATTTTCTTTGACTTGTATTAACACTATATGTCACCAGGCAGAGCACTTTTGGAATGCACAATACTTGGAGAAAATCAAAATCAGGGTTACAGACAACGTTTTCCTCAGATAAGATCGATAGCGAGGATCCTCTGGAGCCCTGGCTGTATTTTAAAGTGTGTATATTAATGGTTGCCAAGCAAAATACAGAGAGAGCATCCTCTGGCAGAGTAAATTCAGCGCAGCACAAAACTCACTCTCCTAGTATATGCAGAATATTTTCCCCACCTGCAGCCAAAGCCAGAATCAACATGAATAAACAGGTAGGGTAACAGAAAGAACATACAATAGCATCTAAAGTTGGAAAGTAGGGGAAAAAAGTCTGTCCCTTAAGAGGCTTTCCTGAATACCACATTTTATGAATGTAATTATTTGCATCCTAAAATATCTTTCTGTCAGAGATACTTGTATGAATGTTTCTGAAGCACAATTTTATCTGATTTATGCAAAATATAGATGCTTGATTTTGATAAGTTAATGAACTCATTCCAATAGCTGAAGAGCTGTTGCCATTTCATTTGATTTTTTGTGCATCCTGGTGACATTGCTTGAATCCTGTTATGATGAGGAATCAGTTCTTATTCTTTGCTTATTTGTGTTTTCCTGCTATAAAGGCTAATAAAAGTCAACGCTAAAACCTGGTCTTTGCTGTTCTACACTTCTTTTTTGGAAATGTATTTTAAATAATTATTTTTAATGCAATGAATTTTATTTTATAACTAACTTTGCATTGCAATTCAATTCAAAGATCACCCAAGGTTCCAGAGTGAGTTACAGTACACTTTGTCATATCCAATGATCCTAAAGAGTAGCTACAGACAGAACTAACTTCTCATAGCAGGATATTTGCCCAGTATCTCCTATTGTGTCACAGTAAACTCACATCATTAGTCAGTCTAGTGCACCATAGATATTGAAATCCATCCCATTCTGATTCTTAAACTTAATTCTGACAAACATCAATTCCAACACATTAAATCATTTTGTGTCCACCGTTAACGACAATTAGTCAGATCCTCCTTGGTGTAAACCAGAGATGTCTTCCTGTTACTCTAGAATCCTGCAGAGTTCCTACTTGAAGAGCATTTTCATTACTGCATGCTTGTTGCTTGTTAATGCTGGCATATTTCAAAATATGATGATTTGATGAAACAGTTGTTTTCATGATTAACAGGATCAAATTATATATAGTATATGTTGGTCTACAACGGGACACTTGTGAAATAATTTGTAAGGGTTGATTCACACAAAATAAGTCACTCTTATGGCAGACATCCCACATCAATTATTGTAAATCCAAAACACTGTGTAGCTTCTCAAAGCATGTTACCTAGTTCATCATGAAACAGTGCAGTGCATTTCATCAAATCAGCTACTTAGAAATTTGTGCTTCTAAAATTTAGTCAACATTTGTCCCAGGGGAATACTTTTTTAATGCTCAAGTGATACTTCAGCTGAAGTTCATTATCTTTTGTGCTTGTTTCTCTTCACTGTTCAATGAAGGACTAAACATTACATAAATAGTTAATGCTGAATAAATTTTCAGCCATTTTTTTCTCACAGCCATCCAACACTTTGCTCCTAAAACAGCCTAAATTACAAAAGGAGAAATTCACAATGCTACACATACCTTTCCTGTGTGAAAAAGTCTTTAGGAAAATACTGCTTCATTATCACTGAAATGGGCCAGCCTGATTATGTTGCTTTGCTATTTGAAACAAACAAACAAACAAACAAAAAACCCCAAAAAACTCCCAGATAAACCAAAATAAAACCCAAACAAGCAAAAAAAACAAACATGAAAACAACCTTTTGAGAAACATTTTTTTTTCCTATGCTTCTCTCATTCTTTCTTTATGTGGGTTAACGTAAATAGAATGCTCAGGTCCAAATATAATAAATGTTAATATCAAATGAAGACCTATCAGAAGTGATGATAGGAGTATTGTGCTGGCAATTGTGTTTTTCAGCAAACTGATAAGGCAAGAGGGGAGACGAATGAAAAATTCAGAACTCGCAGAAATACTTTAAACAAGGAGGAGAAAGTTTTAAGGTTATGAGTGCCCCAACTGCTTTGAGAATCAGAACAGAAAGAAGGGAACAAAACTGGGAAATGCATACTGAGCACCAGCAGTATGAGATGAAACACTGGATGTCATGAATAAAGGAAAGGCAGATGTCAGAATATAGTATGATGGATTTTGAGTCCCAGGATATGTACTTTGACACAATCTGCATATATAATTTAGATTACTAGCTGGAAGTGACGAAGCAAATAATCAAATGATGCAGTAAGTAATAAAAGAAGCATACAATGAATCTAAAGCTCAGAAGTTCCACTGCCCAGCAGGTCATGCCACTCCTAACAGCTGTTTCACCAAGGTCTTTTCTAGGCAGCCCTGAGGTGAAGCTAACCTTAAAGCCATGCATAGCCCAATTCATACCTAGCACTCTAAATTTGAAGCACTGCTTTTCGAGCACATCTTTGAGTAAATTAGGTGCTATACATTCTATTATATAGCACTTCAGTGCACTAAGAAAACCAAGAAAAAGGTTTAATCTGGTATAAAGTTACTTTCAGGGGGCAAAATGATCATGTGATGCTGAGTGGTGTCACGTCCTCCTGACTTTGGAAAACAAAAAGAGGCACTGAAACCCACTTCACCTTTTAGGAAGGAAGTCTTAATTTATCTAAATTAATCAAATACAGTGGTTTCAGAGAAGCTGTGGAGAAAGTGAACCCCACCTTCTAAGAGAAAAATATTGGATGAGACACATGCAAGGTATGTATATGGCCCTTGCTCTTCAGGATGCATATGCAAAAGACAGAAATCACCTTGGGCTGAAATCAGAATCGCTCGCTGTGTACTCCGTTCACGCAGAATAAAATCTTACATCGACAAAGGTTGTTATAAGTATGTTCATGATCCCAGCTGCCACCTTCATCTGCCATGTCCACTTTCAATGGTGCTTTATGGAGTTTATTTCTTGTGACCACACAGTGCAATGCAAGAGACATATCTCAAGTTAAAAATTAGACTACCAAAACCATGCAATATATGTGGTACTGTAATTGCTTAACTACACTGCAGTAGCTCTGACCAATTAAAGAGTACACCATCTACAGTTCATACAGATTCCCCTCACACAAGTCATGAACTATCAGACCACTAGAAATACCATGAACTCTTAACCAGTGAAATGATCTAGTCTTTTTATATTTAATCTGCTTTTACCTCAAATTCTGCGGTGACTGCAGAAAGCACAGAAGCTGGCTTCATTTCTATCTCCCCGATTCATCTCATTTACATGTAAACAAATGAAGGCAAAGCAAGAATCACAGATTTTTGTTCAGTTACTGTACAATATTTTCAGAGAAACAACAACCATTAGCAACTCCACCAACATCTTCACAGACTATATGTATACTGTTGCTCAAATACCTTGTGGAATCCCACTACAGCCCCACCTCACTGCCAGACTTGGTCAGGTCCAAAATAGTCTCCCCTCAGTACCACAGCCAGCTGCTGTCCAGGATCATCTTGAGAAGTTACGGAGTTGGATGGAGTATCCAAATAATGAGAAATCAAAGGCTGTAGAGACATATCTTTTTTCCAGACGTGGTGACAGCCAACCCAGACAATTGTCACTCTCTTTGCCAAAGATAATTAGCCCCAGGTTAGCTTAAATTATTTAAACAGTGCATCTTTGCTAGCCCAGATCATTTTGATTGAAATGGGCTAAGTGAGCCCTGGGAATTCATTCAGCACAGCTGAGAGCATGATAACCTTCAGCAGACGGCAGTGATGAGCAGCTGGGGTTAGAAACAAGATTATAACCTTTTCCACTGGCACAGCTGGATGAGGAAGAACAGAAACATTTACATCTGAAAGGCAGACCACCATACTTGAATGGAAAATAAAAAATGTGTGCATTCCTGATCTGGACATCTACTTGTCAGTCAGCCATTCATCCTGTGTATTTGTGAAATAAGATAACAAATATATCCTAAACTTTTCTCAGTAACACCTTCTGGGTGTATCTACAGTGTCAACCAGCATTTCAATTAACCCATGAATTCTCACGTCTTAAAAGTTAAGCACACAGTGTATGAACCTAAGAGAAATTCCAGTATTGGTAAACAACATTTATTTTGCTTCCTTCAACAAAGACATGAAATGTAAGCTTTCAAGCATATAGCATTGAGTGTAGAACACCATAATTAAGAACAATATGTTAGAAACAAAATTATTTTTGTGATCTCTTATTAGTTCTCTTTCTGGTGTTACTCAGTTTGTATTAGTTTGCTTATTTAACCACTCAATCTCATGGACAATTAAACAATACTCACAGAGGTATACGAATGTCTGCCCCAATCAGTTCCACCTTATTAAACTCTTCTTTCATTGTTTCGCTGCATCCTGAATCACACAGTCAATACAGTCTCCTCAATAGGGCTACACTTCAGAATACATTTTAGAAATTAAATCTCAAACTTGATAGATTTCATTATCAGATTAACTGCATTTGCTCTTTTAAATACAAAACAAAAGTTGTCGTTTTTTTTCCAAGAACTTCCGCAGTCTTTCCTTATTTCATTTCTGCAGTGATTTAAAAATTGCACCACTAGAGATCTTGAAATCACTGCTGTCACTTCAGATGCTATCAGAGTTTATGGTAAGATGCAAACTCACAGCCTTCCCAGCAAAGTCTACAATGACAAATTTATTTACTGCACTTTATGGAGGCACTAATCTTGTTTTCCATATTCCTACTGAACACTAGTGACATTCACTCTCTTCCCAACCACCATGGCATGACATGCAACTCAGTTTGAAAAATGTGCCATATTAGCTCGACAGTAACATAAACATTGATTCTTTCCAAAGGTAGCAGCAGATAGAGACTAGAGAAGACAACTTTTGCTTTCCTTCAGAAAAGCAAGAATTTCTTTTAGCTTTTCTCAGTTCTATTGCAGACACAGATGCTTTCTTATTATATAGTTACTCTGGCACACCACACTTCTTTTCTGAATTAAGGCTCAGAATAAAACTACTTATACTTCTGAGAATGTTATTTCAAATAAATTATCTTTGGCCATCATTAAAAAAAAAAAACCAACACAAAACCAACCAAACAAAAAAAACCAACCAAGCTTTAAAGCTACTTTCTCATTATAAGTAAAGGGTTTTTTGTTTAAATCAAAAACAAAACAAAACAAAAAACTAACTAATCTTCTGACATTTCTTATTTTGGGGGCAATCATCTGAATTTCTACAATAGGAACCACTGAACAAAGTGGCATATTAAGTTCTTCATAACTTTTCCTACGTTCCTCTCATTTTGTACAGCAGATGAGTGATCTGAGTTTGTCAAAGGAAAGGGATAACTCTCATATTTTGTTATAGTAGCATACATCAGTGACAGGTCATGCCTCTTTGCAGTAGAGACCTTTAAGTGATACTAAATGAAACTATTATATACATACCATATTTCAAGTGACTGCCAACATTAATGCATTGTTTCAGTAATAACCATGAATCTACTGTGACATATTTGGGCTATTTCTCTGTGCGGTTATAATAAACTTTTGTCCAAGAGCATTTAAGTCTGTAGCGCTCATTATCCTTGTTGTGTGACCCAGAAGGGTCCTTGGCAATCAAAATTCTGACATAGAAGTTCACAGTTCAAATCTGCCTTTCAAGTTGTCCCTTGAGACTACTTGTACTGATACCAAGTCTTTTTTGACAGCTGTGTTGAGGGTTCCCGATTATAAATTCCCATCTTCTAATCTTTTCACTGGAAAGGGCAGCTGCCAGTAATGGCAAGTTAATTGCAGCATATGACACAGATTCTAATAAATGCTTTAAAAGATTTGCAATCTATGCCTAAAAAACCACAATTTGGTGGCAATAATTTCAGTGTAAATCTCCAAGTGCTCAAGAGGTCTAAGTTGCTCCTAAACACTGCACAGGGAGAAAATATTAAAGTACATTTTATGGGATATAGGTCTTAGTAATTGTCATTGCATGGCATGGTTTTATGTTACACCAGTGAAAATGAAATTGTTTCACACATAACCTGGCAGCCAATATATAGTTCACTCACAAAAGGGGATCGACTCAAACTAATGAAAATCTACTGTTAATGTATTCCAATATTTTCCTTAGTTATATGACTGCAGAAGTTTGCAATGTTTAAAGCAGAGTAGGTTATAATGTGGTACAATAACCTGTATTGACTATAAACCTCATAGAAGGCATACAAATTAATTGTAGTTATTTGGCACTTGCAATTATTTTCAAGTAAGCTATGGTGACTGTAATACAGACCTGTCAGCAGTCGTCCCACCTCATCATGAGACACATCATATCTCATAAACTAAGGAAATGCAAGAATAGTTCAGTATGTGCATAAAAGAAGAATGATGCCTACTTATGGAGAAGGAGACATTCTAATGCCTGCATAAGGACCAAAGCAATGGCCCACCAAGGAGCCATTATGATGATCCAGTCTGACCTGATCCGTAACATACTTTAAAGAATTGCCCCCAGTAGTTTATGCATGAACTGCACAACATTTATTTAGTGATAGAGAATACCTGAAACCTATGAGAAGTTATATTGCTCTTTATAGGATCTTGCTATACCATTTCCTGCTACACTAAAGACTGGTAATTTTCATCCTAAAGAGGAGATAAACTCTAATCAGATCACCATTTAACCTTCATTCTGCTAATCACATTGAGATCTTCAGTCTCTGTCAGTATAAGCATTTTTTTCAAAGCTCAGACAAATTTGTGTCTCCTGTTGATCTCTCTACAATTATCCAGCCAGAGATATTTCAGATAAATTTTTAAGGAAAGGCACAAACACTTTAAATAGATAAATGGATTATAATAAAAGTAGTATGTAAGCTCATATATGTTATTGCTATATTCTCTAAATGATTGTAAGCTTTATGGAAGGACTTCAGGGTTCAGGCCTACTATTACACACCTTCAGTTCATACCCATGTAACACTTTGAGATTTTCTGTTTTCATGTCAAATACCAAAATACATAATGGACATTGGATTGCTTTTCAATAAGCTATACAAATGTTGAGGATAAGGGTAAACTTTTCAGGGCTTAAAGCAGTTTAGTTTTTCAGCAAAATTTATACCTTAAACTAATCTTTGTAATCTCCATACCACATTTCCAAGTTATTCAGAAACTTCTGATGTCAACACCTCTTGATGTGTAGGTGAACTAACCTACATTAGAACGAGAAGCAAAAATACACCAAAATCAGTCAATCTTACTACCTTTTCAGGTCTCAATAGACATTCGTGCTTCATTCAGTGACATAGGCAAGAAATATATACTAATTTTTTCCCTCAGATCTGTGAAGGGACTGTTTGTTGGAAGCTGAAGTCCTGATCTCCTATTCTTCATTGCCCTGGAGGTTAGAATGATATAAAAGGAGCCAAAACCTGTAGCAAGTGAGGGCACATTTCCTCCTTCTTCTCCCATGTGAGCACCCAGAAAATAAAAAGACCAAACAAGCTGCTGCCTTTATGAGTCTCAGGTAGACCCTTTTTAAACTAGGATATGTACTGACTATACATCACGTTTCAGTCTGGCCCCACTTCTCATCTTTTTTACTTAGTACAGTGTGAAAAAAACCCTTCAATATCAACAAACAAACAAGAAAAACCTCACCCCAAAACAGAACCAAAAAATACAATGTCCTCCTCTCAAATTCTGCAACACAAGACAAAAGACATACTGAATAAATTAGGTTGCCCAGGCTGTGGGTGTCCCCTCCCTGGAAGTGTTTAAGGCCAGGTTGGACAGGACTTTGGGCAACATGGTCTGGTGGGAGGTGTCCCTGCCCATGACAGGGGTTGGACTGGGGGAGCTTTAAGGTGTCTTCCAACCTAAACCATTCTATGATTCTAATAAAGACATAAGGAGAGTCACAGTCCCTCACTGCCCCAAGAAATGCTATGAAGTTTAACACTTGGAAGCGAGAAGGATGTGCAGAAGCAGAAAGTCCCGTCCACCTTGGCCCCAGTGGCACCACACTGTCTGTGCTGTACTGTTTCATTTGCAGGTTTGAAGAGATGCTACCCAGGAGCTTGGTGAATGCTTCTACTGCTGCTCTGTTATGAGTCACAATCCACTGATACGGTTTCATCAGATCTTGTCAAAGATATGTACTCTTCAGAAAATACACAAAGCATTTTTCATTCTTATTGTGATGTAAAGATGATTTTCATAACAATTTTCTCTCAAGTTTTAAAAACTACTTTCTACCTGGAACTATTTTGTGTAAAGGATTTTTTTCTATTGTATGATTTAAAAAGCATTTTTAAAAAATAAAATGTTGTTCAAGTTTGCAGAGCTGTAGATCTTTAATAGAAAATTGAAGTATTTGTATGTATTTATTTTTAAAAATAACTAAACCCAAGCCTTTCTAAGGATCTAAACACTTCAGTATGCCATTAATAATGCAATTAGTCATATCTCCTTTATGGCCCTATGATTTCAAAGGAACAGTGCAGGAGAAAAAGGGTTTCAGGACAATAGTGCAGTAACTGAACATCAGTAAATTAGTAAGTATTTTTATTAGATAATTAGCAACTCGAAAAGTAGCACATGCAAATATTCTAAAGAAACAACTCATACTAGCATGTGTTTAAATAGCATTCAAAAAATAAGCCAAGAGCACCTGAGGTGTTAAAGCCCTAAAATTGCATATTTTAGCAAAACAGAAGAATAAGGCTAATGAGTTAGTTGTATACTATTCTTATATGCTTATATTAATCCCTTAGCTAGCAAGTTTTAATTTTTTCAAGGTGTTATAAAAATTACCAGAATAAGTATTAGTCAGAGGTACCCTTCAGTTATATCTTCAAATACCAGCAGGACTAATCCTCAGGTAAAATAGCAAAAGCTTAATGCTATCGTATTTAATTTCAAAGGATTTGAAGAAAGAAACAATTTCAGATGATTAAATCATTTCATTCTGAAAGAGATTTTTTAGGGAAAAAATTGCACTTGTTATAAAAGTTTGTTGTATTTCACAAAAACACCCAAGAATATCTCCATAAAATTATAGGCATATTAAAGAAATTGGCCTTACTTTCTAGAACTCAACAATTAATGAGTGAGTTGTCGAACACTACAGATGAGTTTCTTTGTACTGACCTTGAACAAGAGCCATTGTGAAGTATCATCACTGCATTTATACTGTTAGTAGTGTAGGAAGACTATGTCCCTCACACTTCATCATGCATCACTGAACTGTAACAAACTCTGACAGGTATAGAGCATATCTCTAAATATTATGACACTCCGCTAGTGACAGCTGGAAAAGAAAAGCTGGACACAATCACAGTTCTCACATTTACTGGAAAAGATGAGCTGCCATCCATAGCAACCATATTCAGGAAAGACTGACTAATAAATTTTAAATATTTTTAAATGTCTCATTTCCTGAGATTTTAAAATGCAGAAAAGCATCAGTTACAACTGCAGAGGCTTTCACTGTCAGCAATTAGTCTTTGTGTCTTATGTATAACATTGCCACAGAAACTTCTCCTAAAAAACTAACCCAAAACCTAAACATCTACAGCACTTAATAACCTTGCTCAATTATGAAACAAGACATGGCAAAGGTCATTTGCCAAAGCAATAATATTTGCATAATAATTGCATATGAGGAATCAAGCCTGGAATGTCATGAAAGCATTCCAAGAGTACACTTTCTGCAAATTGAGTTTTCTCATTAACCATAAGTATTTCTACAGTAATTTAATTAAATATTTATTTTAAAATTGGAAAATTACATTCAAGTGCTGAACCTTATATAGCTGACAATTACACAAAGGAGGGCTGCATCTTCCCACCAGTGCTAACTTTAGCTCACAATTCCTCTTTAATTATTTTGATGAGTGTGCACTTAATTCAAAGCATACAGTGCTGCCAATTCAAGCACTCTATTCAAACATCTATGCTTTGAGGTGTACAACTACGTACTCTTCCATACTTTAACAGGAGGGCAGTTAAGTCTTGGTATTCAAAGAAATACTTTCATCTGTGACCAAAATAACCTGAAAATCTTAGACATTATCACTTTCCTTACAGTCAAACAGGTATCTGCTGCATATATATAATGAATTCAAAATTCTCTTAAATTCTCTTTTTTCTTGCATGGTAATATATAGAGCATTTGCTTCATTAAAAAATCATTTTACTTCTAAAAAGGATTATAAAACCACATTTTTATTCAAGAAACAAAAGTTTTAATGCAGCTATGCAATATGATATGAAATACTCCAAGGGATAAACTAGCACTCTGGAACAAACTAAATTCTTAATCATTACAAAGTGAGAAATGAGCACTCAAAAGGCCTCTATTTATGCGTGCTATTTTTTTTTTAATAAATACAATTGTGTATGTATGTAGATACACTCATAAACACATTATTCAGAAGGGATAGTAACTACAGCTATGTCGCTGCTTCAGCTGATCTCTGCAGTATCAGAAACAGCTTTGTTGTTTGATATTATCAATTTACTCATATTAATAAGTTAAAAGCAATAAAAGATTTTGATAAAAAAGCTTAATCTGAAGGAGCATGTATGTGACTACAAATATTTCTGTTCCATCTTACCTAAAATGTTTTCTTGTAATTTATAACTAAATTATACTAAACATTTTGCCAAAATGATACACTTGATGCTTTGTTCAAGCTTATTTTACTCAGATCTTTCTCCAAAAAAAATATTTTGGGAAATCTTTCCTTATGTTTTGTGAAATATTTCGAAAAAAAATTGTTTAACTGCTTCAGTTGTTCTTTTGATTATTATGTATATAAAGTGAGATACATTTCCTGAATCTTCTAATTCAACTTTTTGGCTCTCTTTTTGCTTGGAGAAGTTGAAGCTAAACACTTCAAATTCAAATCTGACTTACTGACCTTGACAAGAATGGTAAAACAGCTCAACTTTGAAGAAAATCAGCTTGATTTTATTAACTTATGAACATTTCCAGCCAGCACACCTGAATTTGTTGACAGTACATTTTATACTACATGGTGTATGTGGTGCTTTTACTTACACCTATTTAAAATGCTGATCTCAATACAGGAAAATTAAAAATGGGATGGTTCATTTGATGTCCTTAGCAAAAATGATGTCTTAAGGAATATTTATTAAGAGTGCTTCATCCCAGGTTTCCTGAATATCCATTTAATTCCAACTGGTTTTCTCCTTCTTTTCCCTTTTTCTATTAAGCCTTCCTTTCTCCTTGGCAAACTGGGGAGGGAATCAATAATAAAGTAACAGAGAGAAATATAAATCAAATATACAGTAGAGACAGCTGATAAAGTCAATACTGAATCATTTCCAAGACCTTTCCTTTTCTTTAAGTTGGTAATGCTAAGCGTGTTCAGGATCCACCAAACTGATCAAAGGGAGACAGCTTAAAGTGAAATAGAAGAGTAGAAAAGTAAAGGTAAAAATGTGTAGTACAGAGACCATACAAAGAAACAGCAAGGTTCAGTAGACAGCACTCAGATCTTTACCTAAACTCACTCACTGTATATGCCATTTCATCTATGACTAATTCCTGTCATAGCTCTGTCTTCAGCTGTAAAATGATATGATACCTACCTACTGCTGTAAAGTGCTTTGAGTCTTATGGTTTAAAAATTCCTCAATGAATGTTAATTATTGAATTAACAAGCAATGATGAACTATACACCAGACAGTTAAACCCCCCTCCGATTTTACACTTGCCTATTTATCTTCTCTATATGGATTAAACACTAAAGCTGTAAACTTGTTGAGTGAACCCATAATAATTCAACAAACAGTAGTAGAACATTGACAAAGATGAATTTTTTTCAGACTCCATATGATAAATCTATGTTCTTGGCTGCTTGGTCTGTAACAAGTGCTCATAGCGGTTAGATGGCCACATTCTCTTTAAGCAGATGGAACAGAGCTTAATGATACTTGAAACTGCCATAGTAAAGGCATTTTTACGGTGGCCACTTTTTTTATTTCTTCACTCAGTGCAGTGGAAAATGGAGTTTGACAGAGATGACAGGTGATCTGAGGTTCCTTTGAAAGCTGAAGTTAGCATAGTGTCTCCTTAGTTTTCATTTCTGAGTGCTTCTTCCAGACAAGAGGCCTTCAGAAGGAGAGAAGACTCTCGGTATCAAATAAGTTTACCATTTTATTATGGCAAAGACAGAAATAAGATGGCTTTATTTTCTTCTGAAGTTTCTAAAAAATCCAACTTCTTAATTTAGATTGATTAAAACTAGAAATACTTAACAGTAGCTAATATTTTCCTTCCTTATTTCAGTTCTCAGCTTTTACATCCAATAAAGATGTAATACTAATTTTCAAGGTATATTTCTTGCATTTTGGGGCTGTACTTCATTCAAAGTAGGGGGAAAAACAACAAGATTTTTCTTTTTTAAGTGTATCTATATACATGTCAGAAATACTGGACTACCACACTTTAAATTCACATCACCATGTACTGAAATTTTCTAAAAGGTGAGACCCGTATGACATTAAAGTTACGCTTGATACTACCCCTACAGTTAATGGTCTGTTAGATACTCTTTTAATTGTTATTTCAGAAGGTTTATAACTTTGGGAGAAAATTTTTTGCAATCTGAAACATCATATAGGATAGCAGTCCAGAAAGAATTTTATTAGGCACATACCGAAACCTTTTATAAAATAGATTTTAAATAAACACTTCTTTTTGTCTCCTTAGCTAAAAGCAAAGATCAGAAACAATTTGTTTGGCACCTATCTATTTTTTTCGCAGTAAAATGATTTTTAATATAAAAAAATGACACTGCAGAATAAAAGAAAAACATACTATTTCTGCTACAAAGTACTCAGCATGTATTGATCTTTATTATTACCATTTAATTAAATGTTACAGTAGCTGTGCAAACTACAAAACAGAAATGCAGTTTATGTCCCAAATAATTTCTAACTCAGAAGAGGCACAGACATGTTCTCCATGCACTCCAGCTGGTCATTGACACAAAGGGTGATACCCCTCCTCCTCGTTTCCCCTGTCTGTCCTTCCTAAAAAGCCAGTCATAGGAGCCATCCCACCACATCTCTGAGATGCCAAGAAGATCGTAGCCCTGCAGGCATGTGTATGCCTCCAACTCCTCTTGTTTATGCCCCATGTTATGTGCATTTCGTATAGAAGCATTTGTGTCCTTTATGAAGCTGACTTACGGGCTGGAGTGACTGGAATTCCTCTTCAGGCAGGCTTTGGGCATCTATTGCTGGTTCTGGCATCAAACTGGTAGGAGTGGATTGAGGTTCTCCTCCCACAGCAACTTCAATTTAAAGCTCTATTCACCAGCTTGGCAAGCTTATGACCGAAGATGGACCCCATCAGCCTCCAGTAGAACAGATTTCTCAAAGGGAGTCCCATGATCCAAGCAGACAAACCCCTGGCTGTGGCACCAGTCCTGTAACCATATGTTAATTTGACAGATACAAACTAGCCCTTTCAAACCCCTTCCCTTTGACCAGGAGAATTAATGAAAAAACTACCTGTGTTCCAGAGTCCTGTAACATCGCTCACAGGGCTCCATAAATTCTTCTTGGTACTCCTCAGAATGCTCCCAGCTGTATCACTGGTGCACACACTAAACAGCAGCAGCCGATAACAGTGGACTATAGAAGACGTGGTAATCTCTCAGTGATGTCCCTCATAGGAGTCCCTGGTAAGCAGCACACCTCTCTAGAGAGTGGTTAGTGTAAGCAAATGGGTCCCTCCATACCTTTCAGAAGAGAGTTGCCTACTATCACCCAATGTCTTCTCTTAGTTGTGCTGGTTGTTATACAGGGAAAAGATCAGGCTGCCCTATTCAGCTCCAGCATCTCTCCTGATGTGATAGGTCTTTCCTCTTCAGTCTGCAGAGCGGTGAAGCTGTTCTACAAGGGTACCTCAGGCTGTGGGGAAATCTCTTCCTCCTGCTGGTCACTGTCATTTGCAAGTTTCTATTCTTCTGCATTACTGTCCCTCCTGCCTTCTATGTGTGCCGGAGGGGGAGGCTTTGGTTGTCTGGCCGTGGGCTGCGGGTCCACTGGAGACTGTGCTTGGAACGAGTTATCTAACTCCTTCTCAGCCTTCCTGATAATATTCAGCCTTCTTTCCACCTCCTGAAGCTCAGTCACCTACTAAGGTTGATGGTGCAGACCACCTAGCCAGAGCTGCAGCCTTTGCTCTGCAACCCCAATGGGTCTGCAAGTGTCCTGTATGGTCCTCTGAAAAACTGAACTGCACAGAGGGTACGAATGCTCAGTATGGCTGCAGACTAAATCAGGTCTGCAGTCTCCTGAACATCATATAAATGATACGCAGGAGCCTCAGCTGCTTCTACTGGTGTACCCTAGGGAGCTGAATTACTTTCTAACATAGACATAAGCCTGCAATACTCAACCTCATAAAAAAGGTTCGGTAACAGACAATACATTTGCATGCTATAACCAAGGTATGCAATCTGTATGCTGTGAGACATACCAGCTGTTGCAGTTAGTTGCTGTGCCAACCGTTGCTGGTTGTGCAGACTGTGCCTTGCGTCTTCTGCCCTGCTCTGAGTTCAGCTGCCTGTGCTCAAGGGCAGCTCTGACCCAGGACAGCTGTGTGATCTGAGGCCAGGCCTGCCCCCTCACCTGGGACATCTGCCCCTGGCTTGGCAGCTGCACATAAGCCCAGGATCTGGCTCTTTCTGAGCTAGGCTGTAGGTACGCCTGTACCTGGCCTTCTGTCTGGGAGAGCCTGACCTTGTCCTGCAGAGTCAGCTTCATGGCTTGACCCCTGCACTGCAGTCTTGCCTGGCGCTCACTGTGTGGTGGCTGAGTCTGATGGCAGTCACCAGCCCTATTCTGCTCCTCTTGTGCCCATACCAGTACCAGGCATGTCATCCTCTTAGCTCATCTTCCCCTCCTGGGCAGTCCACTCACACTGCTGCTCCCTGATACCTCAACAGATTTACAAGACATTTCAGCTTAAGAATAACACTATTAAGAATAATACTAATTTATTCCCTATTACTCAGACTGCCATAAAGTTTCCTTATTAAGCCAGCAATCCTAAAACATTAAAGCAAATACCTAAACAGAGCTACCAAAACCAGTGGAATTGCCCATGTTAGTAATGGTATTTATGTTTGCATGTGTCTGCATTACCAAGAAATACATTCTTAGGACAAACTGCAAAACTTCTCTACAACATAAACTGAATTTCTGCTTACACCAGTAGTATGGATATTGTTACAATAATATGGCATTGTTATTGGTGGTTCATGCTAAAAGAAAAATATATGTTCATCTTCCCAGAGAAATATTAAAAAAAAAAAACTAATTTGATCATCACTATTGAACCAATATATAAAGCATTTCTCGGTATGCTGATTTTACCATAATGATGCAAATGTCTCAAAAGGAGTCTAACTTCCTGGAAAATGAAACAATGTATTGCCAGATAATAGGTCATTTGACTCAAAGGCTTGTAAACCTCTATGTCATGCTGGAAATAGTAATTTTTTAAATGCTTCTGGAATAAGAAATATTTATGAAACATCTTGATCTTTTGAGTCACATAACGCAAGTGTGCACATTAATGACATTTATGGAGTTCAACCTACATAATCAGCTAGCTGATGTATCCATAGTTATCATCATTATTTCAAAGAGTGTTTATTTTAACTGGATGGAATTTGGTGCTCCCTAAGGTGATAGAGTGTGCACAGGCTGGTCTTCTGAGCATAAGTTTCAGTGGGACACATGAGTTTCTCTTTTTGCTTTGTTGCAGAATGATGAGCCTAAAATCTATTTGTCAATATTTTGTTGAACTGATGTCTAAGAATGCTCCAAGCCTCTATTAAACCTTTTTTTTTTCTCATCAGAGAAGCACAACTGCATCTCTGGAAACAATAACAGCAACTATCACTGACATCCCCATGGCTTGGAAGATGGGAGTTCTCCAGCGGGAGGACAGGAGTTCTCCTCCCAGCTCTGGCACTGACTGGTATTGATTCTTCTGTCCACTTTGAGCCTTTCATACTGAAGTGATCTCATTTCTCTTACCTTAACAAAAAGGGAAGTTTTGGTTGCACAGTGTTCACTTCTGGCAATGCTAGGATTGCTACCTCCATTTCCAGTACAGCACATCCAAATTTTGTGCACTTAGCCACTCAGAACATGCCTTCCTGATTTATGAAATTTTACTTAAGGCACTTGGATCACAGTGCAGATAGTTCCCTTCTGTACTAGTCAGTCTTCCTACATGATGCAAGAAAAAACATTTTAATGTATATGCAAAAGAAAAAAAAAATCAGGTTACTCAGTTAAATGTGAGTTTAGGGAGTCCCAGAGATGCTGATTTAGCAACTATTTTTGTGCATGTTGTTAATTTTCAGCTGACAAGCAGCACTGAAACTTGGAGTGGCAAACATTTGCAAAGCAGTATTTCTTTGTGTAGGTTTAATGGGTATTTGAAGCTTTGCTTTGAAATCTTTAGGAGCCCTCAGCCCTTCCTGATTTCATTCAGGAAAATGAAATTAGTCATGTATCCACTTAGACCTCAGCCTAAGCTATTAATGGTTTAATTATGCTACTGTAAAAAGCTTCCCTTCTTTCCCCTTCACTTCAGTCCATTCCTCCAGCTTGTCCTTCCTCATGCAAAAAACTTGACTAACCTATAGCTCTTTTCTTCTCTTCACAAAGATTTTTATATACTTCCTTGTTAACAAACATAATAACATAAGAACCTTCACACAACTCTCACCTCACCTGTATGCCCCTAATACCTCCTAAGATAACTCCATCTCCTCCCTGCCATGTTCCCTACCACTTTAGCTGGGCAAACAGCAGATACTGCAGCCAGCACATGGTTGTGTTGAGGTTATGCTGAAGGTTTGGGTAACATGTGTCCCCTAACTGGGGGGCTGGTTAGAGTACAGAACAGTTAAATGCTCAGCTCTCCTGGATTTGCTTTCACAAATCTGGGCTACCTTCCTCTAAGCTGTTGACAGTTTTCACAAGACTGGGTAGAAACTGAGCACTTTTGGACATTGTGTTGAAGTAACCCAGTTGCAGTTGGTGACTGGGTTCAGAAATTATTACTGACAGTCAGCAGACAGAGTATTTGCACAAGTATATTTTTCAGGCCACTAAGCTAAAATGTGATATCGGAAGCTGTGGAACTGTTTTAAAGAAAGGAAAATGAGCATGGTTATAAATTGTGGTGGTTTTCACAACATCATGACAACGAAACTAAGTGCCAGCTTTCTCTCTTTGTATTGCATTCAAAACTGCTCAGCTGAGAAGAGAACTTAGCAATGGATGGCAAGCTGCTGTACCAGAAACCTCACACTGTGCAAAAACTGTTGTTACTTTTTTGATGTTTGAGTTGTCTATCCAAATAAAATTGTCCGGTGCAAATGTGCATGAGGAAGCATATGGTATGTAAATAAATAGCAGGAGGCTTATGCTAAACAAACTTCTACTTTCTCTCCTCCAACCTTACTTTCTTGCTTTCCAAGTTGACCTTAAACATACTTGGAAGGAAAAACTGTTTCTCAACTATGTGCTTATACAAGATAAGGAACAATAAGGTCTAGTCTAGTGAGGTCAAGATCCCCATTGTTTAATGAATGATAGTTAACATAAATAATACTTTAAGCCTCCTCAGCTCTATATATCTTTTCTATTATGTAGATGACAAAAATGTGTTTAATTAAATGAGGGGAGACAAAAGAAGGCATACAGCACTACAGGATTATGAGATCTCTCAGAGGGTCCTTTGTTGTGTCCTCCTGACTGCTAGCCAATAGGGTGAAATTTAGACTTAGTGGATTCTTTCTCATCAACCCACCTGACCGACAGCTGGGAAACTGTACAGGACTGCGAGGCTCTCATAACTCAGTTCTGTGATTCAGAAAAAGATTATGCTAAACAGAGAGCTGAGATCTGTATTTGATTGCCTACTGTAGCTCTGAGGGAACTTAACCCTTTACTTTAGGCAGTATGGTGGCTGTAGTATATATCAGCTGGGCATACCTTAGAAGCGATGCCTCACATTTCATATATGATATTGCTGCATGTCCAAAACCTTTCAGGTTTGAGTTTAAGTAAAACATCATCTTCTGCATTATCTCCATGCCAAATCTGAGCAGGGTAAGAACTACATTTCACCACTCTAAGGATGAGGATAATGTCAAATCAGCCTCTTGCTGCTCTGTTCTTTAAAAAAAAGGAGAAGACTCAGTGCTGAGATGGGGAGCTGGAGGAGCCCTCAGAGAGTCAAGCTTACTGTCACTGGGGCAGAGTCTGGTACCAACTTTACTGATGGTTGCCTTACACACTTTCAACTCTCATTTGGCAGCAGGTACCCCCAGGCTTCACAAGGCTCTGAACAGGCACAGTAAGCAGTAGGAATTCTGTCATTCAGCCGAATGATAGCTCAGATGTAGATCTCTACATTAAAGATGCTTAATGTCAATTTCTAAAATATTCTTTAGCTTTCTTAATCTTCCAAATACTTATCTTTGGAAACCACAATTTAAAATGAGCCTTTCTTATCAAGAACATACTGTGCCTGTGCCAAGTTTACCCAGGTGGCCAGGAAGGCCAATGGCATCCTGGTCTGCATCACAAACAGCGTAGCCAGCAGGACTACAGAAGTGATTGTCCCACTGTACTTGGCACTGGTGAGGCCATACCTTGAGTACTGAGTTCACTTTTGGGTGTCATAGTATAAGACAGACATTGAGATGCTGGAGAGGGTCCATAGAAGGGCAACAAAGCTGACGAAGGGTCTTGAGAATAAGTCTTATGAGGAACAGATGAGGGACTTGGGGTTGTTTAGTGAAGAAAAGGAGTGTGAGGGGAGACCTTTCCTGACCTGAAAGGAGGCTGTAGAGAGGTGGGTGTGGGTCTTCTCACACAAATTACAACCGATAGACAAGAGGAAACGACATCAAGTTACGCCAGGGGAAGTTTAAGTTAGACATTGGGAAAAACTCCTATACTGAAAGGGTTATCAAAGACTGGAAGAGGCTGCCCAGGGAAGTGGTTGAATTACCATCCTTGGATGTATTTAAAAGCCATCTAGATATGGTGCTCACAGACATGGTTTAGAAGTGGTCATAGTAGAGTAAGATAACAGTTGGACTTGATAATCTTAAAGGTCTTTTCCAACCATAATGATTCTATGATACTATGATTCTAAGTAGTGCTGTTAAGGGATGTTCACTAGCCCATTAGAGTAATTCTTTAAAAGGAAGTTTTGCTTTTCTGTGTTCATCCTTTCCTCTAACCCTAAAGAGATACATATAGACAAATAAATCAAAACAAAACAAAAAAACCACCAGAAATAAAAACTAGTAATACATCTGATCACATGTTATTTCATTAGAGTTACTTTAGAAATGAAGGTGAGTAAATCACCTATGCAACCATTATAGAATAGGTTGAAAGAACAATTGAGTGTACAGATCATCCAAGTAATACAGACATACCTCAGTTAGCTTTGAAGTTAATAATCAAGTTTTTCAAAACACTATAGGTCAGCAGTATGGAAATTAAGTGAGCTAAATAGCTAGCTGGTATTTAGGTGAATATTTTGGTAGCTAACATTAATGAGCATCACAAGGCAGTAGCTCTACGCTTTGAAGACTTGGATTAAGTAATCTAATTTAGCATATCAACACCACCATGTACAGGATTTGAGAAGGAAAAAAGACACAGATAAGGTGATAACAACACTCTGCACAAAGGAAGATTTCACTTCCATTTTCTAATTTACCAATAATTTGGAGTTTCAGAACTAGAAAAATGCTAGGTTATAGCTAATGATACAATCTCAGGACAGAATTTTTTTTTTTTAGAAATCCAACAGTCTAATGAAGTACTAATTCAAGCTGACAGATTCTTTTTTACACGTAACAATAGGAAAATGTGGTATTAGGTAGCCACACAGGACAGTGCTTAATCATATCATTGCAATTCCCCATCTGAGCCACCTGAGAATGTGCATACATGCATTCAAGCTTCCAAAATCAAGACAGTTCTATATGCACTCAAGCATCTCAATACAAGCAATACACTTCAAGATAACTGTGTTCTACATTAATTATGTGAATTAGAAATCTATCACTAAATTGTTGAAATAATTTAACATACGAGAAACAAGATGAATCAGTCAACAAAAAAAAATATGAATCATAAATGTCACCTCTGGAAAACACTGACTAGTCTAATATTTCTACTCAAGCCAGAAAAGATCCTGCTTAGGTTTACATCTTGGTGATTCATTTTGTGGAAGGAAAAATAATTGATTCTGCTCTTTCACAGAAATGCAGTATGTGCAGTGTCATCAGTACGTCAACAATTTACATTTGTTTTACTGCACAAAGGAGTTTCAAATCAAATTCTAAGGCTGTACAATTGAAAAGCAGCCAGCTGGCTATTCAGAACTTCGAATGTGGTTGCCTTTGCAAGTAGACAGACAACTGAATGTAAAGGGAATTTACAGCAGTTAATTAGTAAAAGCCATTGTCCTGCTAAACAAAAAATTGTTTCCACATAGTTGGATACCACTCCCCTTAACAGACCCTCTTCAGGATACTTCTTTCATAAAATGTCTACATATTTCTGCACCCTTTAAACATATTTGTTTGTTGAAAATCTGGCTTTCAGATGGCTATCTAAATGTGTCACAACAGGCAACATAAGGCAACAAAATGCTTATTTTCTTTCAAATTCTGTAAATAAGGCATTTGCTAAAGCCTGGCAAAAGATTCAGAGACATGTTTTATTCTGCAAGACATACTTATGATACAGAGCAATTTCAAGGAAAGAAAACAATTCAGTCTCAAATCAGTAGACCTATGTCAGCATGGGGCTAGATCAAAACTAGCAAGAGGAATCTCTTACTGCAGCTGTTCGATCTTCAGCTTTCATGATAACTTGCTTACCACCAACTCTCAGTAACACAGAATGCTTTTTTTTTTCTTCTAAGAAGAAAAGGTCTACTAGAATGATATCTCTGTTCTTGCTGCTATTCAATCATTGTAACTGACACAGGCTTTGACCACCAGGTTCATCAAACAGCAGTGATAATCCCTGAGGGCTATTCCAGGCTGGCCTTGAATCCCTTGGGGATTTCAACTTCACTTATATACTCACACATTTTTCAACAAGACAAACAGTATGTAGGATCTCAATCAGAATAAGATAGGGAAACTTGAAGAAAGTATAGGTTTTTAAACCTGCCTTTGCACTTATTTTTCAGTTTTCATATAGCATTTGGCTTGTAGTGTCTCCTATTTTTCTCCAAGCTACCCAATTTCCGCCAAGGACAAAGAGCACCTTCATTGTAGTCAAGACAGGAACAGATTTCTGTCATCAGTTTGTCCCTGGCACCATATTCGAAAACCTATTCACCTGCACAGAAGACTACTTCACTTGCTAAAGGCAAGAGCACCACAAAGGACCAGATTTCTGGCCTAATCTGAAATTTGAATATATGAGTTCAAATCTTACATCAGATGGCCTGGCATGTGGCTTTGTGATACTGAGACTGAAAAAAAAAATCATAAATTAAACCACAAAGGTGTAAACTTGATCTCAACTGCTATCCTTTACTCAGCACCTCATCTCAAAATCTGGCTTATCTGGTTTTAGGTTTGGTTGCTTCTTAAGTCCCTTTGGAAGAGTCATATAAATGCAGAATGCAGCAACTTCTTCCTAATACATAAAGCTCACCTGGGAAGAGTAAAGGCAACGCCACATCATACTCTAGGATGCTGGTATTGGTTATAATATCTATAGTCATATAACATATAGTCAATATGCAATATAGTCAATGGCATTTGTCCTTCTCTTAGACCTGTCAAAGGTAGCTGTGATGACGTGGGATCCTGCATACATCCATTTTCTAAAACTGTTCTCATATGGGCTACCAGGCAGCTGCTATCTCAAAAATCTGTACTTGCAATTTGCTTCTTGTCATGGTTCATAAGCAGTGGAATATGGCAGGTATCGGAGAAGACCTCACCATACAACTAAGAAACCAGTCTACTTCTTGATCATCAAAGATCAAATTGATAAGGAGGGTTACACTGAAGAGGTTTTCTATCTAGGTCCAGAAAAAGATGTCTAATGTCATAAAGTCACAGAATCATTTGGTTGGAAAAGACCTTTAAAATCATCGAGTTCAACCATAACCTGTCCACTACTAAACCATGTCTCTAAGCACCTCATCTAGTCATCTTTTAAATACCTGTAGGGATGGTAACATGACCATGTTAAACCATGTTCACATAAACCAGGGATGTATGTCAGACTTCATTAATCTGTTCTTTCTAGGCTTAGAAAAGCATCTGAGTGTCAAAACTGAAGCAATTTTTCAGAGATGGATCTAACATTGACTGTTAGATGTTATTATACTCCTTTTTATTACTAATTTTAATGCTATTTCCAATATTCACGTATGATTTTATACCTTACCCATTTGTCTCTGTATCTTCTCTTGTACTACTTAGCTAGTTTGCTTCTTCCTTTATGTTTCTTTTAATAAAGATGCACAAGATATAAGATTCAAACTTTCACAGTTTGGTCAAATGACAAAGGAGGAACTGAGTCAACAGTAATAACAAAAGCAGAGCAAAAGAAACAAGTTTCCAAGGTATTCAAGATTTCAAATTGTATTCAAAAGAATACAATTAAATGTAACAAGAAGAAAATAACGCAAAACTAATATTATATTATGCATTATAAACATTACAACTGTTATCAAGTTATTTCTGTAATATGAACACACAACATAGTAATCTTCTCATATATGAACTTTTAAATAAAAATTTGGGTTAGTAAGCTTTATTATTATTTCCTTTGTATCTAAAGGCCATGAAATTCTAAGTAATGTAAACAAATTATTTGTCATTTTTCTAGGAATAGAAGTGGAAAGGCAATGAGCAATCAGCATAGTTTAGCACTCAAACAATTTTATAACAGTAGAAAAATGTACATGTGGACACACATGCATCCATACCCACAGGTTTACACAAGTGGCTTGGAAAATGGCATGCTTTACGTAACACAATTATCTCACTGAAGCCTTGCTTAGGTTCTAGATACTAAAGTTCACATTAATGACAGATATTGCTACTAGTAAAAGCATATGCAAGCTGGTAGGGACACTAAGTGACAAAAAAGGATGTTAAAAATACTAGTTCCCCATATACTTACTAATCTGGGATTATTAAAAAATCGAGTTACCAAATTAATGGGTGTTTTCAAGACATATTAAAACTACGAACTTTCCAGCTCCTGTGAGGTGATGTATGACATCTACTGCAAAGTTTCAGGAAAAAAGAAAACTACATTTGTCCAGAACAAAATTCTGTTTGGCTCCCTTAAAAATACATTGATGCAAAAATTACAGAATTTTTAATCCATCTAAAATGGCAAAAGTATGCTTTTAATGGTTTTTCAGCCACTGCTTCATAAAACACAAAGCAGTACATTGTACTTGATCTCAGAAGCTGAAGAAATTTCAGAAAAATTGATTTTTTTAATATTTGCAGTAATCTAGTCATATTTAATGTTTCACCATCAATAGATTAGCCAACATATAAAATCAATCTTTAATTCCATGACAGGAAAAGAATTCTTTGTTGCTTGCATAATTGCTGTAGAAACAAAGGCTATTCTAACAGCACCACTGAAATTGTAGGAATATAGCATACAGAGAAACAAAGAAAATGCGGTTAAAAAACGGATAAATTTCCATTTTTTTGTTAGCACAGTGTTACTAAACAATGGCATCATTCTGCTTTATACACAGGGTTGTTAGGAGAGCAATATGTTAAAAATACAGAAACACAAGTGTGGAAAATGAAGAATTCAAACTGAGGACAAATAACAAAGGTCAGCATGAAAACAGGGAAAGCCTCATAGATCCAGCATTAGAATAGTGAGACAGAGGAAAAACACAAGTGAAAGTACAGGCCTGATTGAGATCATGATAAGCTCTGAGTGGCTCTGATGATACAAGCTTGTTTAACACGAAGAACAGAAGTGCAATTCATACGCCTGAATAAGCCAGCTAATCTTGTTAGGATATGCATTCATGTAAAATTAGTCTTTGCATCTCTGTCTGAAAGAAGCACTTAGACCTTTTTAATTTTTATAGCCTGTGGCAGTAAACGATTGTAATCATTTAACAATCAGACTCTTTGCGATTCAGATCTGTTCTTAAGGCTGCTGCAGTCCACACTTCCAACCCAACAATGGTCAAACTGAACTCATTTGTTTTGACTCCCTATGTGCTATGTTTCACATTATTGGAATACATTGCTCTGTTAAAGCTTCCTGACAGAGATCTAACACACACACAGTGTCAGCTACAATCCTGTCTGTTGCATTAAAAAAGCCTGATAAACTGTGGCAACGAAGAAAGCCTGCTGCCTGAAGTCGCAACGTGATCACATAATTATTGACCACGTTCTCTTGACCTTTCTATTGCTAGTTCAGGGCCTCATTTTATGATTATTCAATGATTCAGTTATAAAAGACTTCAGTACAAATTACACATTTTAAATAAAAACATTTATTCAAGAGCAGAGTGTGTCACAGTAACTTAAAATAAAATCTGACTGGGGAATCTAAGTGTTTATTATCACAGTAGCTATGCTGCTGGGCTTTTGTAGATTATCTGGCCCCTGAGATTTCGGCGATGGGATGGGAAAAAAGTAAGTAGCTGAGTAAGCAAAATCTAGCTTAAGCTTTCAGAGAAACTTAAAGCTAACCATAGCAAAACAAACTAAAACCTTGCAATTTTTTATTAAACTAGGTTACTTTGCATGCTTGCAAGATATGAAGTGAATTATACTCACCATTGGAACAGAGAATATTTCCTAACAGAAATAAAGCAAATTATAAATAGAACTCTGTATTACTACAAGTGTTATAAGCACACTTTTGTATACTCACTGCGGATACTAAGATACAGATAATTAGGATATGCAGGTTAATGTTGCTACTAATTTAAAGGAACAGGTTACTACAATGTAAATTCCCACTAATGTTTCAAAGGGATAAAATTTTCTAAACTGATATACAATCACTTTATTAAAAAAAAACAAAAACCAAAAAGAGGCCCAGATGGGTGTTTCTCACATTGGTTCCAATGGAAACCCAAGACAATCTACCTCCACAGAAGTCGATGAAAGGATTCCTCAGTGAATCAGTGATATAGAGGTCAATATTCCAATACAACAGAAAGATACGAATTGTTCATTGAATATCTACACTTCCTTCTTCTACCCTGACTGCACTGAACCGTGCTGCTTTATTCTCTAACCTACTTCTCCAGGCAGATACGAAGCATCTTTGTCAACCTGTACCAACACTGCTCAACTATTACCTTAAAGGTCTGGTCAGAGAGAAGTAACACAAACTTAATCTCCCTTAAATCCAAATGAACCATCACAGCTACATTTTCCATGTGCAACACTTCCGTTTGGTGGTTGTCTTCAATCTGCTCTTGAACTTTTGACTCTTTTCCACTTCTGTTGAGGAAAATTTTAACAAATGTAAAATTGCTGCAGTGAGAGAGGAAGACAGAATAAAGCTGAGGCTCCAAACGTTTAGGAAAATCTGACTGCATGGCAAATGGATGTATGATCAATAACAGTGAGAGAAACACATTATACGAACACATTGAGAAATATTCCAGATGTCAGCAACACTAAGCCTCAGACGTCAGATAACAAATGCAAGAGTATGCTCACGCTTTGATGTTCAGCTCCATTTTGGGCTGAACATTGTTACTACTCTCTTTTTAGCAAATGTTTTCTAAATACAAATTTGAATATTGTGTTTTTTCCTAAGGTATTTTGCCAGTGACACAAAAAGTTAGTTAAGTAAAAACGGGATGTTTCCTCACAAATATTTATTCCTGAAGATAAAATTGAGTTGAATGTGGTATAATTTTATATTTACATACTTCATATTATAAAAATATACATTATCTAAAAGGCTTGTATTGCGTTTTAGATATCTCTTTCAAAACTTTCCTTGTGTAGGTTATAATGCATTTTAGCTAGAAAAGAAAATGAATCTAAAGAATCATCATTATAATATTTTACAGAAGCAAAATTCAATAGACGATACAGTCAAGAAAGTTTCACAGAAAAGGCAAAGCTGTTAAATCAGATGCCTATTAAAAAAGAACAGGTGAAATTAATGAAAAGCACAGTACAATATTTTAATAATAGAGCCTGATGAATTTATGTAGCAACATAAATGTTTTCAAAATGTACTATGAGAGTTTACTCAGCAGTTTGATTTAATTCCAGATTCCTTCTGATCTTTCAGAGAAATAAGGGATTTCCCAGATGAATAAAAAAAAGGATGTCCTAGAACCCTGATGTATGCAAGGAAATCACAACAGCAAGTTAAACTATCTGTGATGGCTTTGATGCTGACAATGCCTTTCAGCAAAGGACTATTGAGACCACCAAGGAAATGCAGGCTAAAACCAATTCATAGAATTTGAAGCCCCAAAGTAAACCAGATTACAATGTCTCTATGATGAGATGAAATTTTTAGCACGTGTTTCCATTAAAAACATATTAAGAATTTTTGTTTACACTATTGGAAAGTACTTCAGTTAAAACACAAGAGTCTATCCCATTCCATGGTAGATTTAAAGTAAATATAAGGAAAAAATTTTTTACGATTATGGTGGTGAAACACTGGAACAGGTTGCCCAGAGAGGTGGTAGAAGCTGCATCCCTGGAAACATTCAAGGTCAGGTTGGACGGGGCTCTGAGCAACCTGATCTAGCTAAAGACGTCCCTGCTCACTGCAGAGGGAGTGGACTAGGTGACCTCTCAAGGTCCCTTCCAACCCAAAACATTCTGTGATTCTAAGCCCTCTCTACTTACTTCAAGTGAAAAAAACTGTAAACACAGAAGTCATTGCCATTATTGTTGTGAGATGGATGTTAAGAGTCTTTGAACTAGGTCTGTTTTTTCATTTTCAGCCACAATATCCTGTATGGTTAAGATCCTGGTAGCTGGACAAAATAAAAGGAGTAACACAAATTATATTAAAGCAGTACTAATGAAGTTTTTCTTCCTTGCGATACGTGAGTTTGGTCCCCTGACTCTTCACCTTCCTTCATATCCATAAGGATACCAAATTCCCTAGGGTTCTCCTTGTCAGTACTGCTGAGCTTGGGGGCCAGATATGGAATCTATGTACAGACTGGTTTGTTGGTTACTGACAAGCACAACACGTGTAGGTATGGTGGTCCCTCCCTCAATGAGAGAACTAGGATAGGTCTCTGTCCTCCCTCCATTCACTGGTTTTCCTGACATTTGTTGAAGTTAATTATGTTTGCGATTTCTTCTTCTTTGTCCACTAAGTGTGATATTCCCCGAAGGATTACAAATTTTGAGAGGACACAGAGGACAGAGAAAGTTCGCATACTCCAGAGCTGGTCATTCAGAGTGACACAAAACCTCATGAAGTTTGAGACTGGCACCGACAGCCTGTGTAACAATACCAGCTCACGTCTGCTGAACAGCAAAAGTCTGAACTGACAGACCCTGACCCCTACCACCGCTGTGCTAGAGGAAGCTCCAAGACAACTGCAACAGTCTAGTGGTGTAAAAATGCCTCTCAGAACAAATCAGATGTTTTGTGCAAAAAGACAACTTTTTGGCTCTAGTTATGAATGGAAATCTTACTGCTTGTATGCTACATGCACATAGTACAGAAGATCTATGGAAATCACAGAACGGATACCTTTAATTCATTGCCAGATACATTTGTTATTAACATTTGATATTTAACACGCATAACACCTTCATCTAACAATTTGTGTTCTAATCTCACTGGCATTTGTTACTCAAAAGGCTAGAATTTCCAGATTTTGTTTTAACCATAATACCAGTATCCTAGACTTTCTGCCACCAGCATTCTTCTGCCTGTCTGGATTTATCAAAGAATGCAAGCTGGTAGCAATATTCCACATATGTTCACTTTGTATAATCCTCAAAAAAACAAAGGAGCTCGGATCTGCAAACAAAGCAAATGTAATTCTTACATAGACTGTTTGCAGTATTTCCTCTTTGTGGGTAGTAGGAGGAAACACTGATTTTGCTCACAGAATTTTGATAATATTCAGTAAAATCTTATGCATAGAATTATACTTTTTCTATATTTAAAGCATGTTTTTGTTAATCACAACTACAGAAAATAACAAAAGCAATATTCCCAGAAAAAGATACACAGATTTACAGTGATACATTACCCCTCAGTTTTTCTCTACTGGAGACAACAGAATTATATTCAAGGATAAGCTGACATACTGGGTATCTAAATCTCTATACGATGTTTCTGTCTCTAAAAAAAACAGGTACTACAGGTTGTTCTGTTTCAAAACACATGAAATGTTCTATACATAAATGAAAGGCAATTATTTACGTATATGAGATTACTAATTAAAAATAAATACATTGCAGAATTTTTCTGGTGCAATTAAGGTTACCGGAGTATATGCTATGCCACTAAAAGAACAGCAGCAGTGCAGAGACAGCCACTATAGCATGTGCCAGTTGGGGAGGGACACAGAGAAGGTGAGAGAGCACCTGTGTGAGCATGAAGAAATTGGCAAAGCATCTTGGCTGCGAATGAACATAATCTGATTCCTGGAAAATACAACTGCGTAGGTTTGCTTTACCTAACATTGAGCAAAAAATGGTAGCTGCCTCCATATGAATCAAAACAATGTGTAAAATAGAACTGTCACCCTCCTGAGCAAACAGTGGAAGTGAGTATGTAGCTATGAGCACAAAAAATGCATCAACAAGTTTTACACTAAAAGACATTGGAAAAAAATGTCCCTTTGTATAATATGTGAAATACAAATCACGAGTTTGGAAAAAAAAATTCAAAGTAACGTCATTGAAAATAACAACCATTTTATCCTAACAGATGGCCAGGTGGCAATATAATGCTTTGTTAACTTTGCAGCAAGGGCACAAAACGTTTTTTCCTTTCAAATCATCTGAAAAAACCACCACCCCACAAAATCTCTGAGTTATTCATATATCAGTGCTCATCTGCTGGGAAGAATTATTGTTATTCACACACCTCTTATTAGGTACATTTTATGCAACTTGCATGATGACATTTCATTCAGCTACAATAAAGGTTCAAAGAGTATTGTAACAGTTATTGTCTTGCTTAACAATGAATAATGCCATCATTTGCAATGATGTCAGTGTTCTGTTTTTATAGTGTTGTTATCTAAAGTATGTCTGGTATGGCTGTGAAAGGTGATGAGGACATCGGTCCAGCTAATGAGGCAGAATCCAACTCTCACTGAAGTCACAAGGACTTCATAAATTGATTTTAATTCCTTTTGGACCAAAAGTAGTATACATAACTCCTTGTGCTACGAAAACCTCAAAGAATCCTGGTACAGTTGTGGGCAGTTGATAAGAGAAACTGAACGAAGGGACATGAACACTGATTGCAAAGAAAATTCATTGGGAAATGTGGTTAAATATCTCTGCTGTTTTTGACACATCCCATTTTAAGGGTAAATAAATCTTTAGTTTTCAGTGACATCAAACTTTGAAGGTTTAAAGATTTTGTATCCAAAACTACACATTTTTAAGAGACAGAACCCAAAATATTAAGTCTGTTTCTCTGTACTAAAAAAAGTCAGTTAGTGCTAAATATAAAATGGTAAGTACCTCAAAATATATGAAAGTTGTGAAATATGTGACAAATATGCATATATTTCTTTCTAAAGGTTTAAAATCAGAACAAACACATGCCAAAAGCCATACAGAACAGCACAAAATATTGCTTCAGGTATTAAAATGCTTGCTGCACTGGTAACGTTCATTTGCACTCTTTTAAAAATGCCATGCTATGAACAAACAAAAAGATTTCCAAGGTGCATCTGAACCTCTGCATCACCAGATAAATATTCTCAAAAATACCAAAAAGATCCCAGCAACTTAAAGCAAGACCAGTGATCATTGCTGCTCGTTTTCTGTCTGTAACTTCCAATAAAATTCAACATATAAAAATTGGGAATCACGCCAATTACATAAAATATATAGGGTATGTAGTTACAGTTGTATAATGAAACAATTTAACTGTGAAGACTTTTCAGATTTTTTTAGTTACACTGATGAATAAAATTAGTCTACAGTGGCAGAATTTGCCGCTGAACTTACTTCCGTGACATAAAGTTGTGTTTCAGACTCATACTCACAAAATCCAATAAAAAAAAGGATAAGAAAACACACAAAGGTAAAAACAATATTAGTAGAGTTGAAGTAGCAAATGGCAACTTTAAAATCTAATAAGAAGGGGAAGCTAACTCTCTCCCAAGCTATTGAACATTTATTGGGTATAATATGCAGTGAAATGGAATCATCCTTGACACTAAATTCAGAATATAACTGGGTTTTGTATATTAATGCTCTCTTCCAAGAAAAACAAATGAGCCTACAACACGGAGAAAGTTCTAAGGGTGAGGGTGTAAAAGAGCAAACATTGCAGTTCTCTGTTTACCATATCATCTGACAGAGCCAAGCAATATCCCCAAGAACAAAACTCTTTCAGTACCTCCTACCACAGAGGCACAAACTGTAAGTTGTATGAGTATTTACTGGCATTTTTGCAGCCCTTCAGTCTACTTCTTTTGTGGTATCTTTTTTTTTTTTGGAGATGAAGGGCTTATTTAGTGGTTGGGTTGTTTTTAACATTTGGAATACCCATATATGTATATAGACACAGAGATACAATGGGAAGCAGTTATGATGAGAAACTTGCATCACTTATTACTCTCAGTTTGTGCTAATTCCTATAATACAGGAATAGTACTTAGGAATCCAAGTCAAGTTTCAGGCCTGAGTAGAAAGGCACATGACTTAAGAGAGCAATGGAAGCTTCCTGACAGCCTCAGCTGACCCTTTACTTTTGCAAATGCACTCTTCTTATGTGTGGGACAATCACTGAGACACCAGGGTGGCAGACACATTTATACATTCAGGCAGCTTAAGCTGTGGAAGAAAATAACTGTGGGAAAATAATGTAGGTAACAACCTATAAACTCATCCCTAACATCAAACAAAATGATGGGATGAGAGCTCTTTGCATTTTTTCCTTCACCTGTACACCAGAAAATGCATTGACTTGAAAGAAGCAACCTAAACTTGCTAGCTGTGTCTGAAATTCATGTTAATAGATTGCGACATGTTTTTTCTTATTTAAGCCATGTATTAGTTTTCTTTTTCAATTTCAGCATTGCTTCACATTCCACTGTATATGTACCACTAATGAGGAGACAACTTTTTAAATTAAAAGCATTAATAAAACACTGCTTGTAGATATTTTTAAATTAAAAAAATGTCAAATGTAAATAACCATCTGGGGATCTGAATAGTTAGTTCATTTGCTGGAAGCTTTCTGAAATAAAAGGAATATTTCTAGAGAATTAAAGGTATAATCCTCTACCAAAGCACTGACAAATACTTTATGTTGTTTGCGCTATATTGGTACCAGATACCATTTTTGGATATGTTTTTAAGCCATTCATACTCCTGTTATAAAATAACACAATCACACACACCTGAAGTAAATCTGTTTCTGTTGGAACCTGTCTGTATTTTCCTTTTATGACCACCTCTTGAGTGGATACTAAATCATGGCTTGTCCAACTGCTTAGCATGAATGAAACTCAAAAACACCATTTCTTGAGGTCATACTCAACCCTTAGGTTGGTTGCTGTGGATAAGGAGAGTCCTGAATGTTCATGTCCAAATTTAGAGAGGTTAAGAGTCCTCAGTTTCCCATTTCCCTCCTGCATTGGCCCTAGGCAGAGAGGCAAGTGCTCTCCTGGCACAAGACACTAATATTATTATTATGCTGCTGTATCCTCTCTTCTTTGTTACTCCAAGTCGCACTGTCCCTTCTGTCCTCTTAAACCTTTCATGCGGTGATTTTGACAGTCAAGAGGTAGTTTAATCTTTAATGATTATTATGTACCAGTGATGGACTCAGGCAAAAGCAGTGCTTTCTCTAAAGAGTCATCAATCTAGAGAAATCATTTTGACAATTGAGTTCAAGTATAACAGCCAAAAGGCAGAGGCCTAACCTTTTAGAAGTGCCAATTTTAACAAAAACACAACACAGCTGAGATGCATTTCATAAGAGCATATTCAAGTACTAGCAAAATAGACAACTAATGATGAATAACAGAAAGGAGAAACTGAGGTATGTGATGTGAGAGGGAATGAGAACAGGGGAAAAATCAAAGATAACAGCTATACAATCAAAATCACCAGGACAATGGAAGAAAGATATAAGATGAATTAAAATACCTATTACAACCTCTCTGTATTTTCTGGCAGAGAATAATATTATAAGAAAATGAATACAACTGAACAAGTTTGCCACTTATTTGGAGAGACTCCTCATGAAAAAGCATTGCCACAGCTAATTTTTTCTCTGGAAGCTCTCTCAGTATATGGCAGATAGAGCGTGCATTTGTACACTTGTATAACAAAATACTAGATATAACTGAATTACAGCTAGACAGGAAAGAAGTGTTGTTATAGCATGATGATAAAAATAAAGCAAAATTTCTAGAGAATGCTACCATCATTTTTGAAAACAAACAAACAAACAAAAACCCAAACAACGAACCAAAGATCTTCACACAAAACTATATAGTTGAAAACTTATACTATTCCTCTAGTCTAAAATTACAGCAATGACCTTCAGGGTAAGTGCCACGACTCTGAGGGCACTAAGACATATTAATTGCCATGACGCTACCGACGGGATGGATTTGGACCCATTTTTTAGCCTTGTGTCCACCACTTTGTCTCCCCCTACATGAGTTTTCACCTGTTTAGACTCCCTGGATGGCCCTTGGACTTGGCTCCTTGTTGGGGCCACTGATGGTCCCCATTTCCACCATTCAACTCTGCCCCAAAGGGCTCTGCCCCAGGAGGATGGTGCCAGGTGGGTGATGGCACTGCCCACACTGGAGTTAAACCAGCTCCTCTTCCCATAGGTGTTTGTGGCTCCCCAGCAGTAAGTTGGTGGCCAACTGTTCTTAGTTTGATTGTGGCAATTTGTTTTTTCAGGTACACTCCTCATCCCAGTCTTCAGATAAGCCCCAGCCTATCTAGCCATCAAAGACATCTCCTTGAACCAATAAACATTGAACAGATAGTGCCAGAATAATCTACAGGTGTAAATATTACTGACACAATCACTAGAATAAATGTCTCCAGATACCCCTAACCTTTCCCCTTGAATGTCTGATTATTCACGCAAAACTCAGAACAACCATCCTCAGCCTGTTTTTGCCTTCCAGGTTGCCACTTCTGTTTCAGGAGAACTTGTATGTCCCAAAGCTTACCCATGCTTTCAGCAGATGTGCAGTAAAGCACATCCCTTGATTCACACAAAAGTAGTAAAATGAATGGTGTATATTTAAGGTTCAGTCTTAAGGCAGCAACAAGGCTTTTCCTTTCTGGGACAATACCAGATATTTGATACCAACATCATGGAAAGAAAATAAAAGTTGATTTTTTTTTTAAATTGCTTTTTACTGTTATTTTCTGTTTATTAAAAGACTAAATCCAAACAGAACATCACTCTGTCAATGATGAGTTTCCATTTTGAATAGAAGTATGATTATAAACTCCCTAAGACACTAAGGCAAGATGTATTTTTTCCTTATCTAACTAGTGGGTCCCAATATATATAGCTACACAATCTCTTCAGAGACTTGCACTAAGTATGCTGGCCTCACAGACATACAACAATGACCTGCTGCAAGACAGGATTGTTCCTGAATTCGCACAAGTTACTACTTCGTTGTTATCACAAGCACCAGTTATTCAACATCAAAGGCACCTTCAATTAGGAGTCAACAAACATTTATCTTGAGGAAGAACCTCTACATGAACATTAATGAGACATATTAAATATGCTCAACAGCTAAAATGGGAATGAAACTCTCCAGAACTTCAGAACTTTGTTCATTACTATCAAAAGCACATGAGCACCACTTGACAAACTTTTATGTGAATAAAGGGGGCAATGTCACAGTATATTTTTTTGAGCCAAAACATTATTCTAATTGAATCAGATAAAAAACCGTACTTTATCATGTGGTTCACTTTCTTTCATAAACAATTTTACTTTCTTACCTTTTCTCTTTGTTCACTTAATTACTGGATTGTTTTAGAATGTGCGAAGATCAAAAGCTGATTCTATGGTACTTTGAGGTGTGAAAATCAAAGACAATTGTAAATAAAAGATGTCAAAAAATATATCTTTTTGTCCTCCAAAAATAAAAAATAATAAAATAGAATAACCTTTTTTCCTGCTTAAAATAAAATTAGTGCTTGGGAATGTTGTGAACTACAAACTGTACTGGATTCTTCAAAGCAGTCACAGCCACCTGATGTAAAGCACAGCAGAGGCAAGTACATAGCAGCTACAATAGGAAATCACCATGCAGAGTTTACCATGATGTGGTACTTGTGTATCTCAAGTGTTTTCAAAGGTTAGAAGGCTTATACACAATACCATGATGGGACATAACTATCTAAATCAGAGCAACTCCAACAATTTTAAAAGGCAAAGTTTTAACCCTACTAAATCAATATGAAATCTGATAATAGCTCCTATAGGATTTCCCTTCTAGCAACTTTATTCAAAATTTTAGTCTGCCTCCTAGAACATCTCACAAAAGCATTAAATGTTGGTGGAGTTATGCCTGCATATTCCTTATGTGCTCATTATCCAGTTGTGCCACATTATTACGGTAAACTAGAGAAAGACATACACTTTCTGTTCACCATATTACAGGCTCCTTCATCCCACAAGGCAGAACTAACTGGCAATAACTAAAACTTTATTCAGAAGACTGTTCATCTGTAGTCTAAAAATTTTTATTGTATCCGATTTCTTTATGACAGTAATATGAGGGCACTGATGAGGAGATAAAACTAGCTCTTAAGGTGAACTCTGGCGAAAATACTGCCCTGAGTAATATAGGGAAGAGTTTTCATACAGGAACAAATGTGCAAAGCAAGTCAATGTTTTTCTTATGAAATGTAAAAAATGCAATTGATTTCCTACAAATACCACTAACATACTTTTGACAGACTTCAGCTTCCAGGAGGCGGTTCAAGTAGTGGGTAGCAGTCTAGTAAATACTCCTTTTGAAATTAATTGCATCCCAAACTCCTAACAGGGGCCCAAGTCCCATTGCGGGACTAAGCCTACAAGGAGCCAAATCTTGGATCAGAGAAACATTTTGTAAACACTTACACTACTTTCCCACCTGGAGGAAACTGAGCAAAATATGGAAGTGCTGCATGACAACTGGTTGCCTGGGGCTTCCCTCCATTATGGAAAGAAAAGCAAAGCTGGTATTTTCAGACAGATACATCCTGCAGCTCATGTTGGAAACAATCAAACAAGAAGAGAAAGGAATTAAATAAAAAAACAACAAACCACAAGCAGAGGATTCTGCCCTTGCTCTTGGAGTGAGAAGTCCCATAAACTATTAATATCTACAGTAGATGTAGGAACAGTGCAGGATTGATCAGTAAATGGGCACTTGCAGAGCTTAAGAATTGGGATGCAATGAAAAAGTTAAGCAAATGCTCAAGCTGGTAGCAGACACAGCATTCCATAAAATATGTGGATTAGAGAAAAATCCTTCAAAGATAGTGGAAACTTTTAAAAATTATGATAGCAGACAGACCTGTTACTGGCAAATAGAGGAATATAAACTGTTCTTTGTAAGTCATAGCTATGAATGAGAATTTTATATGGGTTGACAGTGAATTTCTGAATGTATCAACTACTAGAAAAAAGCTATTTAGTGCTGGGATGCCAGACTGTATTTCTTTATATCCTATTTTGCACCCAATCTAGCAAAATCACTTTATTTCTTTACGTTAGAAATATATATTTACTTCCCTCTTACATAAAAAAAGTTTAATCTAAATAAAGCTGCTTATCTTTCACTAAAAGGGTGATTTTCAGCTGCAGATAAATCTCTTTGTCAAAAATGCTGTTTGGTAATAGCTTCTATGCCATAACATTATTTCTAATTAATAACAGCCTTGTATGTAGACATAGAAAACTCAAAATCAAAAGGCAATTGTAGGTATTTTATTAATTTGCTATTTGCACACATTTCAACTGGTAAAAATTTTTAAAGCAATTTAATAAAGTTATCATTTAGACCTTGTGTCACAATGTTTTTGCTCCAAATATTCTACCCAAAACCACTTTTAGGTGCAAAAACCACAGAAAAACTAATAACATATTCAAATACCGGTGATGTTCCAAACACTATATATCTCTACAGCATAAATGTCCTACATTAACACTATATTAATTTTAATTATATTTTGCATTTCAAAGCATTTTTGCTCAAATTGTATGATTTTATGTAATTTGTATCAATAATTCAAGATAAAAAGAAACCCAAAGGTTATGTGCAAATTATTAATTATATAAAGGAAGAAAGTACGCTTAAATTATGTTAGCTTCATGTTAGCAAACACCAAGCCATTCTGAAAGTAATGGAAATATAATATATTGTCCATCTGCAGGATAGATAAATCACCTGTCATAGGATACAGGAATGCAAGAAGAATTACTCAAAAAGATGTAGTATTCAACTCTTGATAAGAATTACGTGCATGTGCTAAACAGTGCTGTTGTAAAAAATGTGTATGCGTATTGTAAAAGACTTGTGAAACTGGTTCAGCTAAAGGAAAACCAGAATAACTGCAAAAATATGTATTACAGGGGAAAAAAAACCCACTCACATAAAAAAACCCTGTTCTATTTCTGATCTGCGTACAGGTTTTTATTTTAATCTCTAATAAGCTATCTTGCCTTGCTTGCTACTCCGACATAGAAGCAAGTAGAACCGCACAACAAAAGGGTTACTAGGTCCAGAACAATTAATCCAGCTCAAATAATGTAAGCAAGAGATACAAATAGTACTTAAAATAAAAAAAAATAAAGAAAGAATCACAAAGTGACTCAATAAGTTAGGTGGATGGACATATGGATATGAACTTAAATGATATAAAACATAAGGGTCTAGTTTTGACCCTGATTTGCTACTAGCTGAGATTTTAACTATGGCACACGGCATCAATAACATCAAAGGCTGCATTTATGCATACGAGATTTACAAAGAAGAAAACTGTCAATTAAAGGCCTTTTCAATGGAGAAACAACTGAACTTCTGGATAATTACTTGCAGGTATTGTCATTTGGGACACTGTTTTGCAATGATAGTATAAATACCAAATTCATGTAGATTTTAATGTAGCCTTTAATGAGAAAGTGCAGGTACTATTACTCGCAGTTATCTTTCAAGGGTCTATGAGATGTTTAGTCACACTTAGTTAAAAAAAGAAAACACCACCAAAACCAGTACATGAATCAGAGATTACTTGATATAAAGATAGGTATAAATTATGAAATGAGATATATGCTACTATAATTTCATATCACCAAGCAGTAGGCAGTCTAAGAGACACTGTGGATGCCTCATCTCTGGAAGTGCTCAAGGTCAGGTTGGATGGGGATTTGAGAAACCTGAAAGATGCATCTGCCCATGGCAGGGGGGCTCAGACTAGATGATCTTTAAAGGTCCCTTCCAACCCAACAGATTAAATGATTATATGGTAAATAAAACCAGCACTGGTATGCACAAAATGCCTTTACCTGACTTCAACATGAAGTAGGTTTTTAAATCATAAGATTACATGGTTAAAAGGGACCTCGGAAGACCATTAAGAGAACATCCACTCTCCCCTGCAAAGACATATTTTCTAATTCCTGCCCTATACTGGCCTACCCTACTCTTAAAGGCTTTTAATGACAGAGAGTCTCCAAAATCTCTAAGACAATGTATTCCAGTACTACACTACCTTAATCATTATAATTTATCCTTTTTCATTGTGTCCCCTGAATGTTTTTTGCTGCAACAGGCACCTCACTTCTTGTCCTAAGGCTGTTAGCACATCTTTCCATGCGCTTCTTTTACACTCTACAACTGTAGACAGCCATACTTTCCAGTTGCTCTCCTCTGAACATTTCCAAGTGTTCCATACACATTATGGAGGGTCTAAATTGGGCATGATGCTCCAGTTAATGATAAACTCAGTAAAGCATAAGAATTAGATGCCTTAGTGTTACTACTTCTACCAATGCAAATAATACATTCCTTTTTTATAACTAGGTTGCTGTTAACTTACATTCAGCTTGTGAACCTTTCTAAGCCATTGATCAGCTCTGAAGAATTGTAGCACAGTCAGCTTTTTCCTCATGCTGTTAAAAGCTTGTATTCACCGGTACACATATTCTCTCCAATATGAAAAGATTATTTTGAACTCTAATCCTGCCTGCAACATATTTGGAAATCAGTTTCTAGTATCTGCAAATTTTATAGATATATTCTCCAATTGCATAACTTAGGTCATTAATAAAAACACTGATGAGTTCTAGAGCTAGGACAAATCTTTGAAGTTAACCTGTAGTCAATGCAGTTAACTACAGTCAGCAGGTAGCTGACTGTATCATTTTACTGATAATCATTTTACTGATTAATGTAATTACTCAATTATCATTTTAGTAATAATGAACATCTAAGTACATTTTTATGACAGTTTTGCACCTACTCCAGATCTATGTAATCAAGACAACACTTCTTTGCCTCACTTACTGAAGCATCATGTGATAGACTCGTTAAAGCCTTTATAATGCCAAACTGTACAAGCATCAGATGCTTTCCCTGCATTGAAAAAGACTTTTATCCTACTTTGGAAGAACAGCATATTCTTTTTATGTGTTTTGGTTCCTGAAAAAAATTCTAGGCTTTTAATCTTTTTTTTTTTTCATAGGTGCTTACAAAGAGCTTAGTTTTTGTTCAAGGATGTTTCTGGGAATTTACTGACCGTAATTCTCTGGCTCCTCTTTTCCTCCCTTTCTACTCAAATGATTTATGTTCATTGTTTTCTATGAGTTTAAAGTATACTAGATGCAGAGGTGAAACTTGGACATTTCATGCATGGTTGATTTAGTCATTAACAACATTAACAATGGGGACTTGATTTCCATGTGTATAGGGAAGAGAACAATTTCAGGAATGTTACTAATGGACACTGTTAAAGTATTAAGTAAAAATGCGGTGCACCTGATACTTGCATGTGGGTCACATATGCATGGGTATGGTATTTTTGTAACATGCTACCAGTGTTCTGGAAATATTCCTTAACTTTGTGAAGGCATATATTACTAACATAGGTAAAAAGTAGAGCAGAATCAGTATTGTACATTATTAACATACTCAGAAAATATAAAACCCTAAGAAATGGACTATTCATTTTAATTAAGCTGAAAATGAAATACCTATTTCTTACTTTCATATTTTATCAAATATTGAAATATGCATTAGATATAATACATTAAAATAACAGACTGTATTTCACAACATCTTTGTATCTCTGATTAGTAGCAATGCTCCCAGACAAAAATTAAGAGAGCAATCCAGCGTGCATTTCACACGTTTTTCCTGCCTAAATGGACAGATGTCTAAATAAATTGCCTAGGAACAAACAAGATTATTGGGAAATAAAGCAAAACAGGCATGAGAATAGGCTCCCCAAATAACAGCAAGAGCATCTTTAATGAAAAGCATAAAGAAGACATGTACAACTAATTTTGTTATATAGATGGGGAAAACTGATGGCCCAGGCAGCAAAGTAATTTGCACAAGGACACCTACAACACCAGTAAGCAAATTACACTTCTCCTGACCAAGACATGCTATTTCCCATCTGCCTCCTCCAGGAGTATTTCCAACCATGGTTGAACAAATATAAAAGACTAAGAAAGTACAGCTATTTAGATATGATAAGTCTAATTAACTGGGATTTTCAAAATTTATGTGGAGCACAGAAAGCCAAAAAAACTCAAGCTACAGGGATCATTGCCGTTTCATTTTTGTTAATTACATGTGGGTCAACTGATTGTTAAAGCAGTCTAGAGTAATTTACTGATGTTACAATTTAGCTGCTATAGTGAACTCTAATCCAATAAATTCCAAGCAAAATATCACATGGCACTCTGTTTTCCAGAAATTACTTGTGTTTAAATTGAATATCAGGATAAAAATAACCGTCTGTTCAAATCTTCATATTCCCAATAGTCCTTTTGCTACTATACAACTGTCCTAAAATAACATTACATTAATTTTAATTAAATTCTGCATTTCAAAGCATTTTTTCCACACATGTTTTGTTTTTATGCGACTTCTGTCAATACTTGAAGATAAAAGGAAAGCCAAAGGTTATATGTTAATTATTAATTATCTGTTGAAAATGCATGTAATGAGCTTAGTTTTTATCAGGTCACAGTAGCTCCAACTATTGTTTGTGAACTGTTGGAGCAAAAAAACTTATAGCTCCAGGAAGGATAAACATTGCGTTATTATATCCTTGAGAAAGATTAACTACTCTACCTTTTCGTAGACTGTGTCATACACAAATGCTTTCTTCTAAAAGGTTTTTAGGGGTTGTTTTTATTTTGCAGCCTAAGGTTCCATTGTTACTTTGTATTTGCAAGTTTCTCAAGAAATAAACATACATAAGCCAATTTTGTCACCATGAACCTACTATTATTTCCTTCTACCTAGAAAAGCAGGAGAAGCCCAGAAGGTGCCCAGATGAAATGCGTAGCCACCGCTTTCTCAGAGGGATGACACCAAGGAATCTGTATATGTACAAATATCTACAGAAAGTGGAGAAGTTCCCCATAGAGTTTGTTGATAGCAACAATACTGACATTCACAGCACTGAGCTCATTCTGCTGAGAGTCAACCAATTAGTAGTGCAGGTGCCGAAAAAATAAGTTGAAGTTAACTAATTTCCAGTTTCATTGATCACTGTTTTCTTTTACATTGGAAATTATTAAAGCTGTGACCTTAGCAGGGAGTCATCCACATATAAGAAACTTCAGAGCCTTCAAAATTTTTTTTAGAGAAAGAAAAAATAATTGTGTATATTATCAACACTAACTGAAAGAGAGAAAAAGGTTATTAATCTCTTTACTGCTACTCAATTGCACACATACAGAAATGTACCTAAAAATGAGCTCTGAAAAAAACAAAACAACTATATATTTAATATATTTGCAAGAAGTTGAATGTTTGTGAAAGCAGATATATTTGTGAAAGAACACCAGCAATATTGACATCAGCTGTCTGCAGATCAGTAGCAACTGTTCCATACATTATGAGCAAAATTATTGTTACCATGAATTAATACAAATTTTAGGAGACATGAATGACATTCAACTGTAAATAAACAGAATTTAAGGTAGAAAGGAGGAGTAGAATAAAAGGAAAGAACTATATATGTCTTCTGGGCTTGGACTTTGAGCTGCTTCCCTGCTCTTTGAAGAAAGGACAATTCTGACTTTATGCTTCCTCTGCTGCAGGTGACATTACCTGGGCTAAAGTTGTCTACCCAGTGCCGCTAAAATTGCTTCCAACTCTGAGAAAAGCTAAGGAGAAACTAAAGAGAAGCATTTGCTCTTCAAAGATTTGAGCTCCCTCAAAGAGCTCTTACCATAAACCTTCAAACGTTTTCATTCTCTCCTCATAGAAGAGTTTTTCCAAGTTTCTAAGCATTTTTCGTGTTTGCACCTAAATCCACTCACTTCTTTCTTACAGGGCTTTGGGAAATAGGAGGTTAGTCTGTGTTTTAATAGAGGACAAAAAATTGGCATTATACTGCAAACACAGAGGAAATAAAAATGTAAAGAAGAGTCTTACCACTTTGAGCCAATATTCAACACCTGCTCTTTTGTTTTTAAGAGAGAGAAAAAAAGAATCATCTACTTTGGTGCAATCCTCTTTATTTACAGAGAACATATTCACCATCCTGATTCCTTTAACGCTGTTGTAACAAATCCAGGTGACTTTTCTTCTCAGAAATTCAAAAGAAGTTATCTGGCTTCTACCCAGAGCCCCACTAAGGATTGCCTTTCTCACTGTCTGCTGCTTTTTGCTGACAGGTAGTTTGCTAAAAATTCATCTAATGCACTTATGTTTACAACTAGTCCCATGGAAACCTCTCAGACCATACACCTCAAAGGCTCCTTGGGCCTTGCCAAGTGGCCAGTTGCCTCAGGCAGTCTTTTTGTATTTTGCCAGTTTCCACTTTTGCTTAAATAACTTTAATTTTACCTTCCTGTTAGCTTGAAAGCTTAACCTAGCACACGCAAGATGCAATCAGGTCTGTGACAGATAGCAGGAATTAAAATAGTCCATTATAACTTTAATACTATCTCCAGTAGAATTTTATACTAATACTTAGAAATCTCAATGCTGATAATAAATTCTACAGAACAGAATAATACAACTACAAATTTTAAAGTACAGTTATCATCATTAATAACTACATCCAAGCTTCCTTCTGTGCATACACCCAGGAATCACATATAATGAAATTAATTTGTTTTGATTATTGCCTTCTGGGATTCTTCAGGCTAACTACACTATGCAAATGTAACTTTGATTATTATGTTAAGAAAATCAAACAATTTTATATGTAAATAGAATTAAAACACCTACTTAGTTTATGTTTTCCCTCGTTTATTTATTTTCTTATGATAATTGTTCATGGAAGCCTCTTAAAACTGTATGATGTTTCAAGATACCACCATCAGATCAACTTTTTTTAACTCATCCGCTAAAATAAATCTTTCCAATATAATACTAAGTCTGTCACTGCTACCACTTAATACTTCACTGAGAATAAGCATGATGGGAGCAGTGCTAGTATAAGAACCAGATGCTTATTTTTATGAAGTGACAGTATAATAAATACAACCTCAATTTTACAAAATTAAAGCAAAGAATTACTCTCACTATAGGAGATATGACTCATTGGGTTATTTATATCATTCACAACAAGTCAGCCCCTCACAAGTATCAGAATATAAATGTGAACACTGAGAAATCGGGTGGGATGAGTTGTCATTTGGAGGTGTCTCTTACACCGACTGCAGAGGAAGTCTTGAGACAAGATCTAATGTCAACGAACTAGACATTTCACTTGAAAGGTTCATTCAGACAGGAACCTAAATTTTAGGCTGCAGGGAATGCAGAAAACGTCAGCCTAAAATAAATGCCTCAGTTATCCTCAATAAAACTAGATCCACAGTTGAAATAAGCAGTCATAGCTCTATTGATTTCAGAGGAGCTTGAGCAATATAACAAGTTGAGATTCTGGTCCTATGAATAGCTCCTTTGACTTCAGTAGGATTACTCACAGCGTCTATGAGTAAGTACATATAGATGTGTAAGATATTTGCTAAGCAACAGACAAGAAGGTAGCAAAAAGGAAAAGTGATCTGTGAAGTTAGCAACTTTTAAACATAAAGCCTATAATCCTGTAGATACCTACACACATGAATAATATTGTGCATTGGGGAACTTTAATGATATTAATATATAATATTTCTTGGTTTTACTATTGGTGGTCATTTGTCCATATTAAAGCACATAGATGAACCAAAATATTCCTTTTGATCCTTCACTTGTTCAAGAGCACACCACATTCTATGCGTATTAATATTTCTAAACTAAACATCTTGCATTCCATAAACAGTATTACACACACCAAAAGCCATTATTGTCTTTTCAAAAAGGAATACTTTACAAATGCAAGTAAAAAAGCTCAAGCTGAAATTCACATGTTGTCTACATTCATTAGTACTATCGACATAACTGAACTTTCTTGTTCTTATTAGGGTTACCATAGAAATGAGCCTAGAGCTATTACATGAATTGTTACTGTTATTAAGTAGTCTATTTCAGTTTTATTTGTGTGTTTTTAAAAATCTTTGAATATTCAAGTGACAAAAATTATCTTGATATTAAAATTAAGGCTAGAAAGGTGGGGTTTTTTTTAAACAAACATAAACAAACATAAGCTTATTTAATAAAATGAAGCTTTAAGTTGTGTGGCACCCACACAAACTATAAAGGAAGGATTCTCTATAATTCCATGCTTTTATGCTTGTATGTGCTATTCTTTCAGACAGGCGAATGGTACACAGCTGACTGTATAATGAAATGCTATATATAAATATGAAAATTCCAATAAAGGAATGATATTAACCTTTAAAGTTAGGCAAGCGCTTTACACATATAATTCCATGCTTCCAAACATTTTTACATAAATGTGCATTCATGCACTACTTCCTCATTTCTCAGGAGACTTACAGTGTATTACATGAGGAAATAAGAATCTAAGTCATCTTTTTAAGATATGTAAGCTCTTTCTAGTGTGTAATTACAATAACATGTAAAAAAGATTTTCATAAGAAAAGGTGTAAAATTGCATTTTAACTGATTAACTGATCTAATATACACAAATATATGTAATGACACCCAGGCACATTAATATATTTTGTGTGTGTGTTTGTGGGAGGAGAAAGAGTACATCTATATGCACATCAGCGATTGCATGATTCTGTATTAAAGGTAACAATTCTTTAAAAGATCTGGTGGAATGAACAGTACAAAGGGTATCTAAGCAACTGCTTTAACTTACAAAGGACAAATACTTTGCCAAAATACCTCAATTAGAAGCTGTGTGGTTTATAAGCCCATCTGTATGAGCTCTGTAAGTGACCACAGTGTAAGCTTATCAGCAAAAATAAAAGTTCAACACAATAAGAAATCACTTGCATGCAAATTTTATCTGCACGGTGGTGCCTTTGAATAAAGAAGTTCATGAGTCAAAACCTTCAAGCCACAGAAGTGGCAGGCAACCTATCAAGATTTTCAGTAAAATGATCGATCTATGAACAGATTCTCTTCTACCCATTCTCAACAAAAGATTGAAGGAATACTTTAGATACAAAACATGCAAAGACAACAAATAACATTCTCCTTAATTTTCTTATTTAGTAAATCTGGGTGATATATCTTCTTCTGTATAAGGAAGATAAACAGAGGCAGATTGAAACTTCACAGATGGGCTTTTGGTTGAATTCTGGGTATAAAATGTAAGAGGCCTAACAAATCTTTTGGGAGAAAATGACAGCTCTCAGTTTTTCATCCAGTGAACTAACGTGAAATTTCACCGAGAAAGCTGCTGGGAGAAATATTTGTGATTCTATGGAGGAAAAATGAAAGATGAGAGATTAAAACCTAGAGTACATATCTGATCTTTCTATGGAGTATAAGACTCTTTTAAAAAACACTTTGCTGCCCCTAAACCGTGCAATACTTAGGAACTCCTTTAACTTATTTGACAAACAAATGTATCTTGTCCTTTGTCTACTCCTACATGAATTTCCATTCTTGCCTGCAAATGTTATCCTGCTCAGTAAGTAGGAATTTGAGATTTGGTACCCACAAGAATGTTCCCAGTTCCTTCTCACTTGTTTCTCAAGAAAGATAGTGCCATAAGAATGCTGCTTTGGAAATAATTTCATAGTATTCTGTATTATTCCTTTCAAGGATTGAGCTCTCTCAGATGAGCAATATTTCACTATCTTACTTCAGTCTTTCCTAAAAGTCTTTTTTGAAATGTCGCCAATCAATGGGAGGGATGGGTGGGAGGATGTGTCAAGGGATGCCAGGCAGGAGGTTGCTCATGTTCTCCTGCTCAAAGTTTCATTGATCTTTTTGGAACTATGAAATAAAAGAATGATACTTCCCATTTTCTTTCAATGCAGAAGGTGAATAACTTTGATGGTATAAGGTGAGAGAGAGTCTATCTGCTGTTTATTGCTCTCTCAAAATGCAGGAAAGAAGAAAAGAAGCTCAGTCAGGAGTTAAAGTATAAATAGAGATGTTCAGAAAGCCTTAGATAAAGTGTATCTTAAGAGGCAGCAGTGTTAGTAGGTAAAAGATGAGAATCAAAATTTTGTTATGAGTAAAAAAAAAAATTACCAAAACTCAAGAACTTGGCTTAGGGAAAAAATATTTCAATTCATTAAATCAAAAGACCAATAGATACTGGAAAAGGGGACAAACATTAGTCAAAGTCTCTTGTAAGACTTTATTGATTTATTTTCATATACATATAATAGTTTATTACATGTACATATAATAGACTCTAAATTCAAATGAACTGCTCAATAAGATTTGGCCAGTGCTCTGAGCAGCGGAAAGCAAATATTTGCTCAATAAGCAATGAATTAGCAAAGAAACAAGAGAGAAATTTTCTAAATTGGTGGGAAAAATGAGACATTCCTACTACACAAAGCAAATAACTTGCTATTGCTTTGTATTGGATTGGGGCCTTGCTACTTTCAATTTGGAATCAATAACGACCAAATTTGTCAAGTGCCAAAGCCAGAAGGTAAAACAGGACAAAGTTCTGAATTTGATTCCGAAGCCTAAAAAAACTTTAAAAAATTATTTGCTTACCTCAACAGCCTGATAAAACTCATTACTAAAAGACCACAATAACTGGTTAGTAAAGTTTCTCCTCCTCTACAGGAAAATAGTCTGGGATGAACCATAAGTGGATCCATAGTTATTAACAGAATGCTTTTTATATTTGTGTTCTTGTTTTTTTCCACCTCTTACTGTAGTTTGTATCTATACTGAAAGTAACATCAAATGAGTCAAACATTCCCGTCTTTCAAGAATGATGAAAGAGATGGAAAGTTAATCTTCCTAAATGGGTGGGCTTTAGAAGTAGGTACTTCAGAATTCTTTTCAACATTACATTGCCTTCTACTCGTATGTTATTCATACAATCCAGTTGTAACACTTCATTCTAAAACGTTACAAAAAAATTTTACCTGTAAAACCAAGCTCTCTGATCTAAAGGATAATACTATGTGGGGTGTTATCGAAAACTTATATTTGACGTGAACCACTACTGATGTGCAATGGCAGATTGAAAATAAAGGAGATTTGCATCAACGTTTACAATTCATAATGCCACTATGCTCTAGGTACTGTTTCATATGTCATTTAAAAAAGGAAGAAATACATATGTACTTTTGAAATAAAACAAGGAACATTTCTGAATGAGAGACAACTACATTTCTCTAGTTGTATTTAAGGAAAACCAAGTATCTGAACTGAAGGATGGACCTCAGAGTTTTAACTCAGTTGCTAAGTATTCCTTTCTATTTCATTTTTCCAAAGAAGATGATTTAAGTTTATGTTGTATTTATCAGTCAGTTTATACGAGCTTTTATACAGTCTTAGAAATGCTTTTGATGACAATAGGAAAATAAAACTTGGAAAACTTTTTATATGAGGATGTGCTCTTTATAGGATGATGCTGACAGGCAACATTAAAAATACTTTATTTCAAACATCTAGGAGAGTAACTATGGAAAAGACTTGAACTCCTAGGATCTGTAAACTCATATGTTCATATTTGTTGTTAAACGTGTCAATAAAACAACCTTATTAACACAAGGAATGAAATTAAAGAATTGCTACATTCCAGCACGATACAGTATTGCACAGAACTAGTAACGAGTTAAGTATTGAGACAAATTCAAATTAAATATTAGTAAGCTGAGTAGAAAACTGTAGTTTAAAGTAACTTTCATCTGTATTTCACAAGTAATAACAAATACACGAGCACTTGCCCTTAGAGGGACAATATGCCTAATAATATTCAACTGAATAAAAAACTACCAAAATGAAAGAACTATGATAATATATATTTTTTCTTTGTAGCACCAGTTCAAAGCTAAACCTGGGCATTAGTACATTATAATTCCAGTGAAAGAGAATTGTAAGTGCTAGTCACCTGGCACTTTTAAAGTACATATAAATTCACTGCAGATCTACAGTAGGAAAAAAAAAGTTATTTAAACATTCATAGTGCCAGTATACTAGGGAAAAATTAATTAATTAGAGATAGACTTGGCTTTATTTTTTTTAAAAAACTAATCTAGATTACAGTACCATTAAGCAAGTGCTGTTTCCAAAAATCATCAAGATTAAAAGCTTCAAGGGGTAAAAATTACTGTCTAAAAATTATACATCTTATTTATGAGAACAAAATTAAATATGATAACTATCAGTACACATCATCTGAATCATGCTATATACATGTAGCAGTATACATAACCTAAGTTTAATCTCATCTAAGTTTAATCATTTGTTAAACAGGTAAGAAAAAATACTTAGTCCAATTTTCCAACACAAGTATAACAATATAGATGACAAAAGAATAAAGTATGAATATTTATTGAAGATCTTCAATTGTGCCATGGTTTTAATGACAGAAGTACCAATATTAATATAGATAGAATTTTGCTCAGAACAAGAAAAAAGTGACAAAGGAAAAAAGAGAGAATAAAAAGAAAGTCTAAGCTCTTTGCAGAGAGGGTTGTCTTGCACTCTGTGTTCCAATGACTGTTGATTACAACACAGCCTAAGTCACAGCATCCAATAGCTTCCTAGAAAGTTTGAGATGCTACACTGTGACCCTCTCAACTTACCAATGCTTTTGCACTACTATTCTGAGACTATTGAGAATATTGGGATGCATAAAGCACAGTACAATCAGTCAAAAGAGGTGATTATCCCTCTGTTAAGCACTGGTGCAGCCTCACCTCGAGTATTGCATGCAGTTCTGTGCCCCACAACTTTAAGGATGTTCAGCTCCTCAAATGTGTCCAGAGGACAACAAAGCTGGTGTACAGGGATGGAAGGAATGTCCTATGAGGAGCAGCTAAGGCCTCTGGGGTTGTCTGGCTTGGAGAGGAGGAGGCTGAGGGGTGACCTCATTGCTCTCTACAGCTTTCTGAGGAGGGGAAATGGAGAGGGAGGTGCTCAGTTCTTCTTCCTGGGATCCAGTGATAGTGTGTGTGGGAATGGGGGCATAAATATCCCATGTGCCAAGGGAAGTTTAGACATTAGGAAGCATTTCTTTATCAAGAGGGTGGTCAAACACTGGAACAGGCTTCCTAATGAGGTGGTCGGTGCCTCAAGCCTGTCAGTGTTTAAGAGGCATTTGGACAATACCCTTAACAACATGCTTTAACTTTTGGTCAGCCCTGAAGTGGTCAGGCAGTTGGACCAGCTGATACTTTTAGGTCCCTCCCAACTGAAGTATGCCATTCTATTTTATTCTAAATATTCTACCATAAAGAAAATCTAGATTTCTGCAACTTAGGGCAGAAAAAATGTTTAGAGGGATATTTAAATTGTGTCTACATGAGAAAGTGGAGGTGTGATAATTCATTAAAGCTCTGAACTTTTTCTGAAAGATAAAGCTACCACAATTATCTTAAAGTTAGTGATACCTCTCTCCGTCGAGAAGCCCAACAGGTTTGTTTGATTTTCCAAACGACAGCAGCTACCAGCAGTAAGGATAAGAAACAACTGCAATTACAAAACAAAAAAAAAAGTAATTGTAACATAATGGTCTGAAAAAGTTTTATGTTTGTATGTATACATTTAGCATGGAAAAAAGCCCTAAAAAATAAAGGAAATCTAAACACTACCAGGATGACAACCAACCGCTAACCATCCGAGTTCAAAGTCAAAAGAGAAAAGCACACCTCTGATGCTGTGGTTTTCTCCATAACATGCTATAACTGCCTCCATCAGCATGGGATAAGCTCCATTACAACAGTCCACATACCCACAGTAGTTTCAACAAATATGCACTGCATGTTACATATTCAGCAGAGGGGAAAAAAGAGGATGAACTATAAAAAAAAATTATACCAATTCATGCTTCTGTCAGTTTGCGAATTCTGAATAATTTCCTGGGATGCAGGAATAATAACTTCACAGGGAGTACAATTAGTTTGAGGAACCAGGTTTGTACATGTCATCAGATTGAGTATATCGATGGTGAATTGCCCAGTGAAAACATTCCAAAGAATATTACCACGTTACAGTCCCAAAGACACAACAGAAGAATAGAAAAAAATATATCAAAATTATTACACTTCTGCAGTTCACAATCAGAGTATGTGCCTTCTCTCTTGCTTCACTAGTTTTATATTTGTAACATTTAGTCCATAAAGGATTGTAGTAGAAAGATCATTGGTTTCTCAACCTCTTTTAGTGAATTTCTGGATACTGACAAAAGGCTTCTAAAGTGACACTTAACATAAGCACCCAGAACATCTTATAATTTATTTAGACAGTTTTTTAATAAAAATTTTTGGATTTTCTAATTGTGTGAAGAATTTCCAGTTAGCACATCTGTTGCACATAGAATTTACAATTAATAGAACTCTGTAATTATTGAACTATGCTAGCAATCCTTAAGTTTTTTATGCCAAAAAGCTTCAAAATGTATTCTTTAACTAATATGGGAAATAACAAGAACTCTCTGACATAGTATAGTTCAGTGGAGTACTGTGCATAAATAAAAATTATAATCATTATCTATGCATTAACACCAATGTTTCCCTGTATCATGCTGTAAAGAAAACTGAAATTATGACACAGAAGATACATCTTCAAAAGTAACAGCTCATGGTACTCATTACTTATCCATCATATAGAGACTATTGGAAACCTGTTTATGGCAACTGCAGTTTAATGGCACTATTAAGGTGATGGAATGAAAGCACCCAAACTTCCCTCGGTCTGCCAAGGGAACCAGCTGTACCACTGGATATTTAACAACACAAAGTACCATTTCTCTGAGTTTGTTCAAAACTCACTCTCCATAACACAAGCTTTCCTTAGTAGTTAAAGCAATACAAATTTATAAGGCTTTCTATCAGCATTTTATTCACTTAAAATTCTTTTCACAACGAGCTTTCAAAATTCTCTTTTATCAATTTCTTCTTTGAACACCCTTGAGAAAGCCTGCCAGAGTGAGGTGAAGTTTGAAAGAGAAAAGTATCATATACATGAATTGGTTTAGGCACAGAATACTCAATTAAAATTAACAGCTTGGGTTTTTATTTAAGAAACTTAATTTTGTCTGTTTAGCTCCAAAAAGGCTGATTGTTCTGAACCTGAAAGGAAGAGATGGATCTGTTTCTAGATGCAAAGTTTGACTTTCCTCTTAACAGCCAATGTCAACCACAAGCATTTTTTTAGCAGTTTTTTTTTAATGTTCTTTGAGACGTAGGGATTTTTATGGAAAGCAAGATACATTCTCCCTCTCTCCTTCTTGGGCCATTCTGAACACTACATTGAGCTTTACTGGTTTTTGGCAGAGATCCTTTAATAAACAAAGGTATTTGGAATTTTGATAGGTTCTGATCAATGGATCAGAACTGTTCAGTGTATCTAAGAACTAATCTACCAATAGAAAATTGTAGGAACAGTTAACAATCTGTAATAAACGGATGTGAGGGGGCAAGTGCTGGTTCAAGAACCTTAGGAATATCAGAAGAGAAATCTCAACCTTACACTTCAATGATTTCTATTGTAAGTCATCCTTCTACATGGGTCTTCAATGAAAAGAACTAACAGAGTAAGACCATTTTAATTGATGCATCATTTCCTACTAGAATAGTTTCTCTTAAGAGTTTTTTTACAACCAAATATCTAAGTAGCACAAAGAGTACTCTTACAGACAGAAAGCCCTCACTGACCACCAGAATAAATCCAGTTTTGCAGCAACAACTTTTAAGCTTTTTAAACTAATAGCCGCTTACAAACACTATTTCCCAGAAATGTTTTCCCTACCATATACCGTACTGTCTAGCTAGTAATTACAACAGCTGCTCAGAGGCAACATCAGAGTCTTGACAGGTTGCTATATGTAAGGATGCTGTGCATGAAGTAAGGGTAACCCATCTCATTTACTCTTCACCTCCTCTATAGTCCTTCCAAAAATACCTAAATTAGGAAAATACCAGCAACTCTGTTTAAAATTATGAACTCAAGGCTCCTGGAGTTTGAAAAAGATGAATACATTCAAGAGAGCTTGTGGGAGACTGAAGGAGTTCAAGTCTCAAACACTGTGACAAGGCAGGTTCTACATAACAAAAGACCCGTTCTGCAAGTTCTGTTTAGCAATGAGAAGAAAAGAAGTGCTGGAAGCAGAGGCATCTGCCTGTCCATCCTTAACTATGCACAGTTCTGTGTTGCCAGGCAAGACCATATAGGGCAAGAGGTCATACAGAGTTAATATGGGGAAGGGGCTCACAACTACCCGACACACACATGATGGTACCTGTGCAGTAGACTGTATAAAAGCCATTAACTCAGGGAGCCACATGTGCTCCCACCACTGGAGGATTGCCCTGTCATCACTGTCATCGAGAAACCATCAGGGAATCCCAGCATGGTAATAGCTTTACTTATTTCTTTCCTACCACTCCTTTCTCTTCTTTTTCTCCTTCTTACAGAAGGTTTCCACTAAGAACTCACATTCCAATCGCTTTTATATTTTCCAAGTTCAAATAGTTTACTTTTTATAGGTCCAAATTGTTTACATTATAAATAAAACATTTAATTGATCATTTGGTGACCTTGCACCTTAATTTAGCCTGAAAGAGTCTGCAGAATCTTAGTCATTCTTCTCCTGCCTCTGAGTCGGGACATGACAGAGTTGGACACAAGAAACTAAGAGAGCCTTGCACTGTGAGACTGCTTCATTATGACCAGGATCAGAACCTCCATCTTTAGAAAATTCTGTCCTTCATATTTATTAATTTCTTGAACAATTCTCTTAAGCCAGTAGAAGAAAAAAAGCTTGAGTTCTGGCTGAAATACTTCAGACAAATTGCTTCTGTGCTCTGTATGTGAATGGAGCTGGGTCACACATTGAACTTCCTTGTCATGGGTCAAAACACAGTTTAATATACATGCAAAGCCAAAAACAGAAACAAGTGCTTCAAAGACACACCCATGAAATAATATAAATGATTGGAAATTACGATGTCAATAACATGAAATGTCTACTTAGCACTTTTGTATGAACTTTTCTTGGCAAGTAAACATGAAATATTACACTTTCTTCTCTGCTTTTTTTTTAATATAAATAAACTAAAGCAAAAAAGAGGTCAAAATTCCTGTTAACAAACAGAAGAAAACCATGGAAAATAGATTTTGTCAAACTAACCTGGTTCCAGGCTGTGATGAGATAATAGCCTTGGTTTATTTTGGGCAATAAAAATTAAAGCTGACTGCAAAGAATCTCACAGTATTGAGTGACTTGGCAATAAAATAAAAGAATCAAATTCAGTGCCAATGAACTGAAGGCAATGTGCACAAGACAAAAAAAATCTCTAGCTACAAATACACAATGATAGGTTCTAAATTAGCAATTACCACTGAAGGAAATGCTCTTGAAGTCACCGCAGATAGTTCTTTGAACATATCAACTGAATGTTTAGTGCCAGTCAAAACAGCAAATAGGATGTTAGGAGAGATTAGAAAAGGAATAAAGAACAAAACAGAAAGCATTGGGATGCCAGTGCATAAATCTATAGTATGTCTGTATCCTGAAGCACACATCATCTCATCTCAAAGACAGGAAATCAAACAAAAAAGGTTTAAAGAGCACATTCAACTTGGCTAGGGAAATGAAATGGTAGTAGAAACTCTTCTAGGTTTTTGAAACAATAGGGAGTTGAAAGGAAACACGATAAAGACATTAACATCATAGGGAAACAGTATAACAGCAGGACAACGATAGATGGATGCTCTCCAATCCCCCAGTAGACTTCTTGGCTCCTTCTTAAGATAAAGATATAAGAGCAGAAAGCACAACCACAAATAGTGTGGCAAAACAGAGATCAGTGCAGCGCAAAATAAATGAATTTAAAATTGGCCAGCTCACAGCTAAAAAAGAAATTGTTAGACAGAGAGTAACATCAGAAAAGGAAATTTCTAGATGGGTTTGCAAGATTCCCATAGTCAGATCCAGTCAGTTTTCATGAGACTGATATACAACAGCTGAGAGGTCTATGCATGACACAAAGACTGAAAAAACCCATGGTAACAAGGTCAAAGAAACCATACAGCACACCAACTGGTCAATTGCAACTATTTCAGCAATTTTTTGTAAAAAATTTTTCTTTTTAACACAAACTCTGCTAAGTTGTATTAAAGGGGCAAGAAATCCAGGCATCATTTACAGACTGAAGGGTGTGTATTCCCCTGGGAATGAAGCAATTCCCAAAATAATGTAGAGATTACTATGAATGACCAACTTAGTATGAATAGCTGCTGGGATGCTGAAACAAAAAGGGTTAAAACAAACCTAAATGCTCAGGTGTGCAGTAGTAATCAGCACTTGGGAGATGAATTTATCACTCTTGGCTGATACTGCCAAAACAGATACTATCAGACTTCTTGACATTCTGATACTTGCAGGTTTTTTTAAAGGAGGTTGGTAGAATGGAGAGAATAGAGAGAAGAATCACCAAAAAATATTCAAAGGTTGGAGAAAATCTTATACTGTAGTGATTTAACAAGCTCAATCACTTCACTTTTCAAAAAGGTCAAGTGATGACTTGCCTACAATGTGTACGAGTTTTCATGGGGAGAAAATAGCAAGGTTCTCATTCATCTGGCATAGAAACGCGTGGTAGGAAACAATGGCTGGAAGCAGACACATTTGAATTAAACTCAGACATTATGATCATTTATTTTCTGTATCATATACCAATGTTAAATATACTGAAAAAAGAAGATTTGACTATACTGCCATGACCAGATAATCTAAGATACAGAAAATGGTTGGATGGTAAACAGGGAGTACAAAAAATAAATGTGCTGACGCAGACTCATCCACAGGGTCATAAACTTAGTCCATTATATCTGACTCTCAAGTTGAGACTCTGAATGACATCCAAATAAACAGATAGATGCCTTTGTAATGTAGACGGCTTATTAAACGCTGATCCACAGTACAGATAGAGTGAATGACTTTCTGCACTTATGAATGTAAATTTTCCCAATAAGACAATTATGATGCTAAGACACATTTAAAACCGCAGCAGCCCAAGCATTATCAGGATTTTATCTTCTCTAGAACAAAGAAATGATCTGTCAGAAGATAATGACACAGTTCCCACAGTTGCCCTTCAAACTATGTGAAACAAAATAGGGGGACACACTAAAAAAGCATGCTTGAAAATGAAGAATTCGTCACCAGTGGTTTGTATTAGAGGCTCATTGAAAGTTATCATCTTAGTATTAAGTAGGAGACAATAAACAATTACAGAATGGATGAAAAGAAGAGGAAGCCCTAAACATAATTTATGTCCAGTGCAGCGGAGGAAAGTAGCCAGGTAAGTGCTGTAAGAGTATGACACGGTCTCACAGCAGGGTCTCAGCTACAGCTTCCCAGAAGGGCTCTGTGTAGCATGGAAAGGGAAAAACCAATATAACAGAACACAGAAAAGGAAAACTGCAAGGAATAATTACTGCCTGCATAACTGGTTTTGCAATGTACAAAGTAAAGAAAAAGTATTAACTTACAGAGGTCATATTTAGACACTCAGTTCAGTTCACAGACCTGGCTGAGGGGCGAGAGGGCAGCATTTTCCATAACTGAGAAACAATTTTCTATGTGTGTGATGAGGAGGCAGACTAAAAACTAAGATTAATCGCTAGCATGAACCCTAAAGGGAATTAGTAGATATGCTGCTGCTTGGTACCTGCAAATTAAAATGAAACCTGTAGATCATCTTTAAACAAACTCAAATTACAGGGATAAATACAGGAGAAAATCTGTGAAATGTAATGGTCAATGTGGTTGGACTAGATGAATTAACGACACTTTTGTGCCTTAAGCTCTATGAATGCCTTATAAACATGCTATAGAATTCCTTTTTTTTTCTATTACATATTAATGCTTATAAGTATGTTACATATTGTATCAAGAGAGTACTTGCATTAAAACAAAATAATTTACTTATTTTTTCAGTGATGTAAAATGAACTATTTCATGAATTAAATATAAATATTTTAAGGATCAATATAGAAAATGGAAGGTAAACAGAAAATATTCCAATCTTTTGCTATTTCTTTTCTCATGCTCTTATTATTTAACATGCAAAGAGAAATTAAAACGCCCAAAAATGTATGTAAACATTCATGCATAAATAACTGTTGTTTCTATGATTTTACTTAAGCCACTAATTTGCATAATAATTCAGTATAAATTTCCATATTGGATGAAAGCAAACCCTTTTTCCAACTCTACCTTAAATACATTATACTTTTTAATTATATTAAAATTAAAAGTTGTGTGGGATTCCACTTTCAGCACCCATCACATTTACTCATCTTACAACAGGGGACAAAGTACAGCAGCTCCATGCAGCTGCATGTGGTGCAGAATCCCTAAACTATCGCTGGTTAAGCCCACCTTGGGAGCAGCACATCTCTGCAGACACAGCCTGCCAAGACTATTCTAACAACTCACAAGAAAACTGCTCTGTTAGCTTGGCTGCAGCATCGCACTAACGTTGTTCAGCTATCACCATGCTCAACAACCTATAGTAGAAATCTATGACCATCTACCCACCATTTACATTAGATGCCATGGGGTGGGCCTGCATTGCTGGTTTAGTGTGCGTCTGGGGTGGGCTTTTGAACTAAACCCCTGATTTCCACAACTGCTGTGCTTTGGCTCACACTGTGGAGTGATCTTGGAGCTGAACTGGAAGATGTCCAATGTACACCCCAGAAACAAATGGTCTCTCAGTCCATGGAACTCAACTACAGCTGGTCCAAAGTGAAAACCCGACAAGCTGCATGTGGATGTCAGGTCCTCAACACCACTTTACTCAACTGATGATCTGCTATTTGTCCACACTGCTTACTAATAGAGTCACAAGAATCCAAAGATTATTTTCATAAAGTTAATCAGGTGTACAGCAGTCTCACTGATTGCCCACATGTGTCTACTTACACACATCTTAAAAGCTCCTCCCAAGTCTTTTCTTGAAAACAGGAGTTGGGCCATCAAGGCAACTATCACTTAATTACTTAAATCTTGCTGTGCTGGGTGAGACAGTAAAATATCCCTCCAGATCCACAAACCTCTTGTCCCTTAATTTCACCTTCTTTACCAAGAGCACAAAAATATACATTTCACTAAACAGCAATCTTAACAGGCACCCTACACTCCATTAATGTTTCTCTTTCACACTAACTATAGTATTTTTTAAACATGAACAAAAAATAATAGTATTCAGTATTAAAAAACCTGATGAAAGTTTTAAATGTAGATATGTGTAATGAAAAAGTCTCGAATCTAAGTTACTGTTTTTAAATTCAAATTGCAGAAGTTTCCTAAAAGATCACATGTGTTGTTTTTCTAAGAACTGTTTTTCTGAAATACTATTTACTATCTTTTTATTGGCAAATAGAGCACATTTTAATTGATATGTTATAAAGCAAGCACAATTTTAAAATAAAAATAATTGAGCAATTATTTTTCTAAAACCATGATTTCAAACAGCAATTATTGTCACAGCAATTGATTTCTCTCATTGTACTTGACAAGAACACTGTGTTTATGATTATGATGTGCTACGCTCAGCCATCCTTCCTTGTGTTAACTAATATACACATGACAAGCAGCTCCAAAGATTTCCACAGGATTAGCTGAAGCACAAAGTACTGTAAACATAATATTAGGAGTCTGATATGCTTGAGAGCAGTATAAATTTTTTAAATGTTTTTAATGATTAATTAAATTGCTCTGAATCACACAGTTTTACAAACACTGTTATAAGTAGGAATACTGCAATGATTAGCAATTCTGAAATGTTCTGGCAATAAAGTGTTATGGTTCCAAAAATGTGTGAAGGCTTAGAGGGAAAGTAATCTTGACCAGCAATGGAATAGGATATGCAGCTTCCAGTCCATGCAAACGCAGTGTGTGTGGTCAGGGAAATAAATCTTGGCGGACCCTGCGAAGCCAAGCCCTATCAGCCATAACACAGTCCTGGTCTGAGAGAGCTCTGGCTGCTACAGTCCAGGAAACACCCTACCTACTGATGTCACCATCATAATCTACATGATTCAGGAGTATCCTCTTCTCGCTACCAGCACCAGCAGTTCCATGCACTGCCTACACCCCACACTTCATTTTCTGGAACCGATCAGCTAACAGCTGGGCAACATTTCCCTCTGCAGCTACACTTATTTTATGGTTGTACATACTTAAATATGGCAGGGCTTTTTTCCACCAGTCAGATCTATGTCCCATTCTGAGTCAGATTTTTCCTGTCCTTGTTGTTTTGATAAAGCTTCTCAGCTCCAACTTTTCCAACATGGTTTCTCCATGAAATAAAGGAACCCAAGGGAAATTTAATTCAACTGTGAGCCTTCTAATCTCAAAGCCGTACAAAAGGTTCAAGCCCTCAGTTCTTGCTTTCTAAACTGGAAAAGGAAAGAAATGTCTGAATATGAAGTAAATTATCTGCCATGGTATCTAAAACTTCAAGTATTTCCAAAAAATCATTTAAATGCAAATTTGTATTTATTTGTCGCTCAAATGGAATTTACACAAGTTAAGCAACACCTTTCAAGTTCATTTGAAACTAATTACATGGATAATTCTTCTTATCCAGATGACGGTGATTAAAATGCTATTTTGGAATGCAGTCCTGAAGTGTCTCATGAAAGTCACAGAACTGCCAGTAAAATTCACTTTTTGCATGTCCACAAATACCAACCTTATAAAAAAAGAGAGTATCAGTTAAAAAGAAATATATACAGTTGTCTGCTAATCTGGTTCTCCTGGGCAGAATCCTATGTTTGGTAAGAATGAAAGGTGAAGGATACCCACATTAGATTTGTTTTACTGTGTCATGGTTGATTAACAGGAACGGTATCTGCACAGAGATACAGTTCATAAAATTAATGACCAAGGCTTTAAGTTAAGATTTACAAATATCTCAAGGGCATAACAGAAATACCTTAGCTCGTGGATTAAAAAACACTTTCATATACAGAGATTCAACTGAAAGTATTTTTCTTTAATATATGCAAAACTTCTTAAAGATGGCAATAGAAAATCTGTAAAACCTTTTCTGCAGTTCACACAGCAAAGTAATTGCCATGAACAGCTTTGCAGGTATAGAAAACATTAATATATAGTTATTCTAAGGTGAGAAAAGGCTGACAGCTTATACAATAGCGATCAGAATCCACACTAAACTGTTAAATGATATAAGCTTTTCTATTTCTTTGGGCATGTAACATGTACTTATAAAAAGAACCAAACTAACCAAAACCAAAACAAAACCAATCACCAAATACAAACCCACAAAAACCAGGAAACCCAGAACAGGTTTCAATGATTTCAGATTCCTGCATTTCAAAATAAGTGCCAGCTTGACACCTAACAATTTATTCTGACCATCAGGCCAGCTCTAGCTGCCCAGCCAAAAATTAAGAAAGGACATGCGTGATCCACAGAATCACAGCTCACGAGAATTACAGATTCTAAGCTGACTATCACTTCCAAAAGGTGAGTCTGAATCATCCCAATGGCACTATTTTCTAAAATATCCAAGAAGTTTGCACTGCGGCCATCTGGACTACTTATATAGGTACACTGTGACTCCATTTAAAAAAAAAAGTATTCCTGTGTGAAATACATGCAAATATACATTATATATATATATATATGAAGAAAATAAAATTATGTAGGCATTATGGGAGAAGAATGGAGTTATAGAATGTGATTGTTTTATTGCTTAGTTAATAGTAATCTCAGTGATGTCCAATGACAGGACAAGGGGCAATGGGAGCAAGCTGGAGCATAGGAGGTTCAATCTGAACATGAGGAAAAACTTCTTTACTGTGAGGGTGACAGAGCACTGGAACAGGCTGCCCAGAGAGGTTGTGGAGTCTCTTTCTCTGAAGACATTCAAAACTCCCCTGTATGACCTAGTCTAGGTGACCCTGCTCTGGTGGGGGGGTTGCGTGTAAAACAAACTATAAAGAAAGGATTAGATACACAGGCTGAGGAGCTCCAGCTCTTTCGCATGCAGAGTGTAACCTGTTTTGGAAGTAATGAAGATTTATTGTAGTAAAAGATGTTTGTTGCCTTTTGGTGGCCCACTTGCCCCAGTAAATGGTTTTGATGGTGGCAACCTTTGTGTTTTGAGACTGGTTTTGGCACTGGAAATTTGTAGCACTGCAGAGGAGCCAAAGTAAAGGTCATGGGCAAATTAAAAGCTCCTTGTGTCATGGAGCTTTCTGACTGGTTTCCACAAGACCACTGGATGTTGTTGTGGCACTGAACATTTGGACAGCTCTACAGAAGTTAAGAGAAATACATGAAAGGGAAATAAGCCTTAGAAAAACAGTATACTGCCAAAAGCATTCTGTAACTTCCTAGCAGAACACAATAAAATTACAATTAGAAATATAACCAAAATAATTTCATTGAGGAATAAGAGCAAAATTAAGTAAAATAATAAACGGAAACTTCAATAATGGTATTAATACAGCTTCACAATTTAAGCTCTAAATGCCTAACAGAAAACAGAGAGATTGAAGTATCAATGGTATCAACTGACTTTTATATAAATTATATTTTAAAGTAAGCAGCATTAACGAAATATCAATATAATACATATTTGTTTATTACTAAGAACAGCTACCACATCCATGTAAAATTGTTTATTAATAGATATTGACTGTAGAAAGCCAACTTAATCCTTTCTCTCCTGAGGCGTAAACTCCTATAACAGTTTAAAACCATCTCTGAAAACTGCCTCTACAGATCTTGGGTTTATTGGCCAAAACACTTCTTGAAGGTAAGGAAGAAGAAAATGTGTTTGAATGGAGAATTTGTTATTTGCAGGAAAATGATTATGAAAAAAAAGTACTGATTTTTTTCTTTATGTAACTGTGCCATATTTTTATAGACAATGTTGGGAGAGGGGGTAAATAACTTCATTAAATAAAATAATTATTTAAAAGTAACTATATAATGTATAAACACACACATACATATTTTATATTTATATTTTCCTACATACATAATTAATGTATATGTACATAAAGCTGTCTTTTCATATTAAATATATCACAAGCCATACCAGAAGCTACTATAGTAAAGTATGAATGAAGGATCAATTATGCAAACAGCCTTTATATACAACTAAAAAGGGGAAAATGGATATAGTCTACATCAGGATGCTATCCAGTAGATCAACATTCGCATTTCATTCTGCCATTACAATCTCAAACTGGTGAACCATTTAAAAGGACTCTGAAATATATTACACAATAAAGCTCTAGATGTGAGCTCTCTGCAGTTCTTCCTTTCACCTCTTTGAATCAGCAAATAAAGAAGATTTACAATCAAAGGGGCTTAATCTTACATAAACTGAAATTAATCTCCACAGAATAAATAGAACAACACACCCATAAAGTGTGATTATGTTTCTTTTACTCATGAAAAAGGCTTTCATATTTCATATAATTTTATGGTTTTGCCCTTCATGGGCAAAATACTCTACATTTCTCTCAACAAGTGATGTTGTATATAAACAGATCTAAAAAGAAAATAATTTCTATCCATTAAATTTGAAAATTATAAAAAACAAAATTTAATATTTTCTTCAGTAAATTTCAAGAATAATTAGAAATTGAATATATTGTTTCTATTTCAAAATAGTTGACTTTCACTTCAGGTTTTTGCAATTATTGCTGATTTATGGTAATCTAACTTAAAATTAAGGGGGGGGAAAAAAGACTAGTTTATTCTAATCATGGTCAAATAGTGAATTCGGGCCACATATGCAGATTAAATTTAGATTTAAAAATTTAAATAGATAATGTAACTACTTTTTGATGTATAATTTTTAGTGTGGCTTTTGGAGTCCACAGCAGTTTCCATAGTTTTGCTTCTTACTGACAAAATGTACACACCTCCTGCCTTGAATCCCAATAAATAAATTAGAAACAAACAAACAGAGACCAACAACAAAATCTTCCACACAACATGCTTCATTTGGTACCGGGAAATTTGACTGGAACATTTTTATTAATATTCCATTTAAAAAGCTCCTTAGGTGAATTCCTTTCAATTCAGATGTCTCTTCTTGAAAGTAATAATTAAGAGTTTTAGTATGTTTTAGTATCTATGAAATCCACAGCTTAACACACAGTCTAGCACTCTCTTTTCTCTCCGCGATTTATTACAGCTGAACACAAGGACCAAGACTATTTCTCTACTGCCATAAACAGATTGCTCATTTCTTCGATGTCACTCACTTCACAGCACATCACACTGACTGCATCTGCAGAGACAGACCGGCAGAGCGCTTGAGAAAGCTGCTTGTCACTTGCTATAACAGGCAATGACAGCATTGCCTAAAGGAAAACCCTAATTTTTTTACTTCCTTTATTTTTTGTTGTTATTTTTCTTCATCAGCTTCCATCCCACTTCACTATATACGTACATATGGAAAGAAACTTCTGAAGTTAACTTTGTGACTGGTACATATACCTTGTCAGAAGAAGACAGAATTGCCTTTCTCTTGAATTAAAATGACAAAAAGCAGAATTTCAGGTCCATTTATCACAGATGAAAACTCGTTCTAGTTCTTTTGTTTAAAGTATGGTGGACTGGAGCTTCATAAAAAAGTGACCGGGATTAAGCACTTTAGAAGACAAATAGCTGTGAGCACCAACATTGTTTTAGTCTAAGAAAATCGACTAATCAGATTTAAGAAAATACAATAAGGAATATAGGGAATCAAAACAGAAACAATGCGAGTTATCTATGATGCTTCTGAGGAAACAAACTACAATGCAGCTGTAAAAAATGCATCCCTGAAAGGAGAACGTTAGAGAACCGTCTCAGAGTGAGGGAGCCTGCAAAGTACTGAGTCTTCACAAAAAGACACTTTCTTCAGGAGTCTTGGGAAGTGTATTTCAGGTGCCACCTTCTGAGACCTCTGGGGTGAACACTACTACATAAGTGGCAGCTTTGATTCCAAGGAGATTTTATAAAGGCAGTAGTGACAAAGTGTTTTTTGGAGCACCAGGCTAACAGCACCATACACAACTAAGAGTTCAATTTAAGATTTTCTCTTTTCTTCTGTAAGAAAGGCTAGGAAAAAAAAAAATCTTTCAAATCCTGTTACTGTCACCCAAACCTTCAGTGTACAACTCCCCTTTGCACTTAACCAACTCCAGAACTTATTTTTAGTTACTATAAACTGAGCAGAAATTGGCATTAAGCACTTCATGAGGCACAATGAACAGCTCTCACTTACTGTGTTTGATAGATATAGGAAGTGAGAAGTTCAAAATTTTAAATGCACTTAGTTGAAGGAAGAAAAAGCCTGTAACTGCTGTATATCAAGCAAGTACATAGGCCACCTTCAGACATCAAGCTAAGCAATTATTTTGTACTTTGAGGAACACTGTATGTTGAAATCAAACTATAGCAAGCACTAGTGCGATGACATGCACTTCCAAACAACTCAAAGAACAAACACATAAAGTAGAAAAACAAGAAGTAAATAATGTAAGGCGGCTCTGTTCACCAAGGGTTTAAATGTCTCCTCCGTTGTTTTGAAGAGCAACTGATCCAGTGGTACTGGGAAATCTCCTTTGCCTGCAGGCCAATAACAAGTGGCTGTCTGCTCAGGAAATATAAATACATTAAATAACTCTACAGTGATGACAAAGTTTCCGGGTGATTCAGAGAGTGGAGGACACAAAACTACATTCCATAATTCAAAACAAACATTTTAAACAAACAAAAAAAAACCAACACAGATTACCCACTGCAGTACAGACATGCCTATCCCAATGGAAGTCAGACAACTATTTGCTTCCAAGTGAGGTGAAAACTGTTTAATGCATCTCCAAGTAAAAATCAATTTTATGCTAGCCCCAAATGTAAAATTCTTTCTGCTAATATAACTTGATTTTCATGTTACCAGAAAATATTTGAATTTAGATTTATAAGACATTGGCATCTTCTGAGGATCCAGCTATGGTGGACATGATATGATCCTGACACACTGCATCTTGCCTTTCTTACATCAGTATTTTATCTCATAAAGCTAAGCCTGCCAAAATCTAGCATTAATTTATCATCACTTATTTTAAGAAAAACAAAACATGAAGCCAGGCAAACACACCAAAGGTTGCTGGTAAAGAGAAGGAATTCACCTATTGCGAATTTACACCAATAATGGCAGATTCAGGTACTGAATACAACTCTGATACAGCCCACTGAAATGCAGCCACCCACTCCCACTGAGTGAAATGCAACTGAAGTGATTGTTCTAAGATTTTGGCACACACAGGCATGCACATGGGGATGATAAAGCCGGTTCTTCAGCAACTGCTGTATTTCCTATTGTATGGAATTGCCCATCCCTTCCTCCTGCAATATACACTGGGTATACTTTGAATATTGCTTTCTCTCCCTCGTAGTGCTCACAGAAAGATTTGTCAGAAAGAATGTACCCTTGATCATGAATGATCATAATTTTTTGGTATGATTTCTTAAAGCACACACAAAAGAAGGACTTTCAAACTTTCAAAGTATCCATATTACTTAATATTGTTCTACTTATTACAAATTGAAAATTCTGTAATTCATAATAGTAAGGAGACATGTTATAAAAGCAACTAATTATTCCAGGCAGTCACAAAATCCACGATGATGTACGCTCAGAGAAAGTTGGTACCAAGCATTTGAAACAGACTTTGAAAAAATAGTTATGATAGTAGTTGCATACTATCACCTATCACAAAAATACTAATAGCTGAAATGCGTCACTTACATTGATTTCATGTTTACATGGGTTTTGATTCTGAGAACTCTTGCTTCAGATTCTTGATACAAATTATTTTCTGAGAAATACGCGGGTACTGTTATAAATTCTTAACTATAATTGTTAATTTAACTATAATTTTATTTAAAAGCAGGTTTAGAAATCAATTGGTTCTCAATTCTGGATTTACTCAAATCATATATAATAAAAACTAAAAATATTGACCATAGTCAATTTTCAGCTGAGTAGGTAGCCAGGATATTGTAGGCATTTCATAATGATATATGAAACATCTTTAGTTTCTAAAAACATTAATTTTTCTTTAGATCATATGCCATTATGAAATACCTAAAATGTCCTGGCTACTTACTCAGCTAAAACAAAATCTTACATTCATGTAGGATTTGAAAACACTGAAAACTCCTTTATCACTCACAGTTAAGAAAAAAAGCCAGGCTTTAGCTTACTGAGTGTTTACTCGTCAAGGTAATGCAGGAATAGACTTTCCTTAACAATGGGGACTAAATTTTTTCAGCATGAGAAAAAAGATAATTCACATTTGCTGCCTGTGAAAATTTCTAATGAGATCTGCACTGCTTCAAAGCAGGTGGGAAAAAAAAGCCACACACCTCTCAATTTGTGTGGCAGCTGAAATTCTTCAAGCTATGAGCTAAAATACATTAACTAAAGCAACACACACACCACAGTTTCTATACAACAGTTAGGAATCTGTTACTACTCTTATGTATCTGATTGCTTTTCTACTCTTGGAGAAGAGGTCACCAAACCAGTAGATACAATGAACTTTTCCATTACAAAAAGAATGAAATTAAATAGGGTGTTGGGTTTTATTTTTTTTCATTATGAATATAATTGTCTGGAGCACTACAGTTTCTGTAACATTCTGCTTGTTTTTTCAAAAGCACTTTCATTTCTATAACTTTTCTGTTCTAGGACATTCTTTGTAGATCAAGGAAAAATTGTGGATCTAATAATAGATTTTGCACTTTATTATCCATAGTTTTAAATAAATTCCTTACAGAACATTTGAAATAGCTGATCTTGATACACTGGAAAAATTCTAAAAATGCTTGTTTGATATTTCTGATTCGAGCAGTAAAATCTTTCCTTTGTCCTTTACTCTGGAATACTCACTTTATAAGGGAAAAGTTATAAACTCAACTTTTGAATGGTTGTTTAAAAAAATTGCAACAAAGCTGGTGAAGTGTCTGGAGCACAAGTCTTGTGAGGAGTGGCTGAGGGAACTGGGATTGTTTAGTCTAGAGAAGAGGAGGCTGAAGGGAGACCTTATCACTCTCTACAACTCCCTGAAAGGAGGTTGTAGAGAGGTGTCTCCCAAGTAACAAGCGATAGGTTGAGATTAAATGGCCTCAAGTTGTGTCAGTGGAGTTTTAGACTGGATATTAGGAAAAAAATCTTTACTGAAAGAGTGGTCAAGCACTGGAACAGGCTGCCCACCTAGGGAAGTGGTAGAGACACCATCCCAGAAGGTGTTCAAAAAATGTGACACTTCAGGACATGGTTTAGTGGGCATGGTGGTGTTGGGCTGATGGTTGGACTTGATGATCTTAGAGGTCTTTTCCAACCTTATTGATTCTGTGATTCTATGATTTAGTTATGTGATAAGAAAGTAAATGGACCTCTAACACTTATGAAAACTCATGTCTCTGTGCATTAAAAAAAAAACCAAAACCCACAGGGAAGGTATTAGTTTTTGTCTTGGAAAGAGGTAGTTAGTCAAGCAATCTGGGCTAATCTTTTTAGCAGAGCTCATCAATTTGGGAACACAGTGCAATCAAGTAATTTTTTTCATGCAGTCATTTCATTCAGAACCACCTCAAGCTCCTTTTCTCCTCTCCCTTCCCTTTTCCTCTCAGGTTCTGTTTTGCCAAGTGTGAATCTATGTATGCTTTTTTTCTGTTTCTATTTTTTCACTTAGAAACACAAAATGACAGCTCCAGCT